>NC_092338.1:336745000-337045833 GCF_046630445.1 Rutidosis leptorrhynchoides | reverse complement strand
CTGCAATGAATACAACCTATGCTGATGAGGGATTTGAATGGTCAATTGGGTTGGGTGATGCTGAACATGCTAATGTAGTTTTTATGGGTAAGTCAGAATCTGAGAAAGAAGCTGAACGGTTAGAAAGAGTGAAAGCTGGTTGTTTGGGTAACAGTGATTGTGCTTGTTATGTTTGCAAGTGTGAAGCTCGAGTTAAACGGGCTGATGAGATAGTGAAATTGTGTTTGAGAAAGAGAGTAGAAAAGGGTCTTGCTGAGAAGTTTAAAGCTGTGTTGTCTGATGTGTCTTCTGATTCGTCTGATCATGAGCTTATTGGGTTGGATTTTGCTGAGGGTAATTGGTTTGAAAAAATAGTTGATGGTAATGTTGCTGCTAAGGGTAAGGGATGTGATGGTAATGCTGCTGATAAGGTTGATGAATACTCGGATGGTACCAGTTCAGAGTCTGAGCTGGAATCGGAAACGGAGTATCAGGAATCAGGTGGACTGAAAGACAACTGTGCCTTCATGGCAAATACTTCTGAGACACCTAAGGTACCAAATGATTCTACTTCTGCTTGTTTAAAATGCCATGCTTATGAACTAGAAGTAGCTAGGTTAGAATCCATTGTAGATACCTTGAATAAGATTCCCACTACATGTAGTGAATGCCCTAAGTATGCTAGTGTAGTTGATAGCCTTAAAAAGGAAGTAGCTGTAAATAAGAAGGATTATGAGGATGCCCTGTTTTACTTGAATAAGCAGCAAGATTATGTAGATAAGATCAAGAACCTAGAAACTAAGGTAGATGGTTTAACTGCTGATGCTCTTTTGAATAAGAGAATTTTAGATATGAACCTTACTGAAATGGAAGTACTTAAGACTGAGAGAGAATCCTATAAGAATAAGTACGAATGTGAGAAGGCTAGGCTTGACAATTACCAGAGAATGTCGTATGTGCATGAGTTTCATTCGCACAAGAACGTAGGAAAGACCGGGCTTGGGTATGACGGGATTCCTCCACCTCTAATGGGTGACTATTCCAGTACCCCACTGGAGAAAAGTGGAGAGAAATCCGGCAAACCCACAAAAGCCGAGGTTTTAAAAGTTGAACCAAAGGACCAAATCTTTATTGAGGGTATTGTGGAAGACAGTCAAACTGACTCTGAGAGTGAAAGTGAGACTGTTGAAGTGAAGAAACCAACCCCTGTTAGTAAGCCAGTCACCATCCTTAAGAATCCTTCAAATGCTAAAAAGGTGACTGAGCAGAAACAGAGACCGAGAACCGTAAAACCTGCTGATAGATCTAAGCCCTCAAACAAGAAAAGTACGCCACCACCAGTTGTGAAGTTCCAACAGGGACTAAACCATGAGCATGAATATGCTTCTGGCAAAAGAGTAACTGATGGTAGTGTACCCAAATATATACCACCAGGTCGTAGACAGCAGGCAAAACCCCAAACCAAAACACCGACCAAACCTGTTTCACCAAAACGACAGTCCACACCTACCAAAATTCAGGTCCAAAGATCCCGATATCGAGGACCGCCTTCCGTGAATTCTGATGACAGCTACCGAGCTGCCGAAACTACTTGTTATACGTGTGCGACCTCAGGTCATAGGGCGGGAATTTGTCCATTTAAACAGACCCCAAAAAGGAAGGTTGACCTCAATCCAAGGCCAGTTTACTGGCAGAGGTCAGTCTCTCCGTTGTCAGACCGTGACCGAAATGATTTCCAGACTGCCAATTATTATAGAAAACCTGTTGTTCAAAAAGTCTGGAAACCGAAAAGTGAAGTAAAACGAGAGGGCAACTCTAAAGGTCCGTCTGGATCTCAAGGGAAATGGGTTGAGTTGCCGGTTGTTGGTGTTGATGGGAAACCCACTGCCATTCGGGCATGGGTGCCCATTGTGAACTAATCATTTACTGTTTTGTGCAGGTCGCTTACAATCCACGTACCAGCACGTGGATAGTTGACAGTGGAGCGTCCAGGCACATGACGGGGAATCTGGCTTTACTTTCTAATGTTAAACCAATAGACGGTGGACCAGTTTCTTTTGCTGGAGCTGAAGGGGGTAATATTACTGCTCAGGGCATTCTGTCAAATGGCTCTGTTAGTTTTGATAAAGTGAATTATGTGGAGCAGATGTCTCACAATCTGCTGTCTGTTTCCCAAGTGGCTGAAAAGAATTACAAAGTGTTGTTTGATGATAAGAACAGCTACATTCTGAAGAAAGAGTTTGAGATTCCTAAAGATATGATCCTTATGACTGCGCCGCGACACAAAGACTTATATATACTTGACATGAAGAAGGCCACTGCTGCTGTTGGTGGTCAACAAGCTTTTGTCTCGAAAGCTTCTGAACAAGAGTCAGTGTTATGGCACAAGCGTATGGGTCACTTAAGTTTGAGGAAGATGAACCATCTGGCCCACAAAGGTTTGGTTGAGGGGCTGAATGTTAAGAGTTTTCATATTCCGGATGGTTGTGTTCCGTGTAAGAAAGGGAAACAGACAAAGAAATCTCATCCCGCGAAAAAGTTTCATTCGATTAACATTCCTCTAGAGTTATTACATATGGATCTTTTCGGTCCAATTAAGCAGAAAACACTTACAGGGGAAGTTTATTGTCTTGTGGTAACGGATGAGTACTCACGATTCTCGTGGGTTGTGTTGTTGAAACAGAAGTCGGAAACGTTTGAGCAGATCCGACTGTTAATTTTGAAGCTTGAAAGTTTGTACAACTTAAAGGTAAGGAAGATAAGGACTGATAATGGTACTGAATTCAAAAATCAGTACATGGACCACTTTTGCAAAGAGAAAGGGATACAACAACAGTTTAGTCCTGCGTACACCCCACAGTCTAATGGTGTAGCTGAGCGAAAGAATCGTACGTTAATTGAGACTGCTAGAACCATGTTAGCGGACTCGGGCCTTCCTATTAACTTTTGGGGTGAGGCCGTGAACACTGCTTGCTATATCATGAACCGTGTGCTAGTTGTTAAGAGGCACGGGAAGACTTGTTATGAATTGCTACAAAATCGGAAACCTAACATTAAACATCTAGAACCGTTTGGTGCGCCGTGCACTATAATGATCAAAGATACCGGTGGTAAATTTCACCCGAAAGCTGTTACTGGTATATTCTTAGGTTATGGGAATCCGAATAAAAGGGTGTATAACACAGAGACGAAACGTGTTGAAGTTCACTATGAGGTTGAGGTGCCTAAGATGGATCCAAAGGCTATTACAGTTAAGGGTTTTGCTTGGCACTTTGACTACAACGATCTCTTTGACTCGTTTAATCTTCCTCCAGAAGTTACTGATGAAGATTTAGCTGCACAGTTTTTGTGGGAGACTCGATCTTCTGCAGCGAATGTTCCTGTTACTAGTGTTCCTACTCCTGTTCCGAATGCTAATGTTCCGTCTACTTCCAATTCGGTTCCTGAGTTGGAAAATACAAGTGATTATGAGGCTGAGCAATCTGTTACTGGTAGTGAGTCAGAAGAGGAAGAAGAACAGCCGGTTCCACCTTTAGTCGAAACTTATTCGGGTCCCTATGAGTCTTCAGGGTCCGAATCAGATGAAGCACCCCGCAGTGATGTAGGGGGAGTACGTAGATCGAATCGAAATATTATACGTCCGTGTCGATTGAATGATTATTTTGTGGATGATACTGGTGTTCCGGGTAAACCTCCTACCGAAGCCTCAACTTCGGAACCTACTGAATCATTAAGTGCTAATGTTGTGACAGCTTTTTACTCGAAACTGAATCGATCGGGGAGGATCTTCAGACATGCCCATTCTTGTTTTGTGTGTCAGATCGAACCGAAAGATGTTTACGAAGCCTTATTGTATGATGATTGGGCTTTGGCAATGCAAGAAGAGCTGTTGCAGTTTAGACACTTAGAGGTGTGGAAGCTTGTTAATCCACCTCACGGTTGTAAGCCGCTGGGTTTGAAATGGGTTTTGAAGAACAAAAAGGATGAGCAGGGTATAGTAGTAAGGAATAAAGCAAGGTTAGTGGTCAAGGGATATCTTCAGATCCCTGACATTGATTATGATGAAGTTTTTGCTCCAGTGGCGAGACTGGAGGCGATTCGAATTTTCTTGGCATTCGCTTCTTACAAAGGTTTCAAGGTTTACCAAATGGATGTCAAGAGCGCGTTTTTGTATGGGAAGATTAATGAGACTGTGTATGTTGAGCAACCGCCTGGTTTTGAGGATCCGCATTTTCCAGAAAAGGTTTACAAGTTAGACAAAGCTTTGTATGGTTTGCATCAGGCTCCGCGGGCATGGTACGCAACCTTGTCCAATTACATGATAGAGAATGGTTTTAGGAGGGGTGTTATTGACCAGACGCTCTTCATTAAAGAAAAGGGGAAGCATTTGATGTTGGTACAGGTTTATGTCGATGATATTATTTTCGGGTCTACAGACAAAGGTATGGTTGATGATTTCGAGGAGATCATGCAGAGCAAGTTTAAGATGAGTTCTTTGGGGACAATCAAGTTTTTCCTCGGTCTCCAGGTTGCACAAACAGATAAAGGCATTTTCTTACACCAGACGAAATATGTTGCCGATATTCTTACTCGTTTTCAAATGGAGGCTGAGAGACCTGCTAAGACACCTCTTTCGGTTAATCACGGCATCTCACCGGATATGGACGGTGCGAAGGTTGATCAGACTTTGTACCGGGCCATGATTGGGTCCCTTATGTACTTGACGGCGTCTCGACCGGACATAATGTTTGCGGTTTGCCTGTGTGCTCGTTATCAGGCGAACCCGAATGTTCATCACATGTTGGTCGTTAAGAAGATAATGCGCTACTTGAAAGAAACGCCGAGTTTGGGTTTGTGGTATCCGTGTGCGGATGGGTTTGAGTTAACAGCGTACAGTGACTCGGATTATGGTGGATGCAAAAAGGATTTCAAGTCAACTTCTGGGGGTTGTCAGTTTTTAGGAAAGCGGTTGGTCACATGGCAGTGTAAGAAGCAGACTGCGGTAGCTCAATCTACCTGTGAAGCGGAATACATTGCTGCAGCAAGCTGTACATCTCAAGTTATCTGGATCCAACAACAGCTGCGTGACTACGGTTTGCAAATTTCTAATACCCCTATTTTTGTTGATAATACTGCCGCCATAGCGGTCACTAAGAATCCCGTAAACCATTCAAAAACTAAACACATCGGGATTAAATACCACTTTATAAGGGATTGTTATGAAAAACGTTTAATTGATGTAGTTCAAATTGGGACTACTGAACAGAGGGCTGATCTGTTCACAAAAGCTTTTGATAGACCACGTTTTGAATTTTTATTAACTGAAATTGGACTAAAGCTTTTAAAAGACATGGTTCCCGACGAAGAGACTGAAAAATAACTCGAGTCATAGTCTTTTCTGTAACATTACTGCCTTTTACTTTTGTGTGTTTATTTATTTTCTGTTTGTATAGATAAAATCCAAAAAGCCAAAAAGATTTTCGGTTTTAGTATTTTAGGGGGAGAAAATCGCAACATCAGAAAATATAAAAAAAAAAATATAGAAAATGGAAAAAGAGTTATTTAACCTTGTTGGGAGATGAGGAAATTTTACTGATCATGTATGTTTAACGATTCTAAGCGTATGTAATATAGGTTTTTATCAAAGGTGTATTGGTAAGTCTTACTGACCTAATCTTGGAATGAGGTGATCACACGAACAACCAAGTAAATATCTTGACAAGGAAATCGTGGAAAGGTTTATAGCGGTTGATGGTAGTCACTTAACTACCACAGGTGCGTATGAAAGAAATAATTGTTGGGGAAATCAACAAAAGGTGAGGGTATCCCCTATTGAGACTTTCTCTGCGAGACAATTAGCGCTGGGTATTAAGTACTTGCAATACAATACTCAGAAAATCAATACAAGGCGATGTATTCTGTTATGCGTGCACACTGTTTCTAGTTACCTTACATGCCAAGATTAGGAGAATCGAAATTAATACTCAAATATGCACTCAAAATAGTAGATACTTAAGTGTACACCGAGGTAAACATATTTCAGATAAACAGACAATCATGGGCTGTTGAAAAGCAATTGAAGACACATTTATTGAAGACATCATGTTCAAGATACACAAAGACAACCGTTGTTTCAAAAAAAAAAAAAAAAAAAAAAAAAAAAAAAAAAAAAATTGAGATGAAAAATGAAAAATGAAAAATTGAAAAAAATGAAAAAATTAGTAGAAAAATTTTGAGACAACTGGTTGGTCTAGAAGACATTTGAAGTCAACAGTTCTGAAGAAGACAAGGATTCAAATCATGATCAATCGTCAAGAACGAGATTGAGATGAATTCTACACACGAAGAATGTTCATGTTTCAGATCATTTCACGATAATACCAAGGTGTATTCTTAAGTTTAGGCAATCAAGGAGATATCTCAAAAATCTCTGAAGTTATAGGTTAGGCCATCATATGCGATTATTATTCCGTTTCCCAAGTAACTTTAATAATAATTAGAATACGGCATAAGGGGTTTCTAGCGACAGTGGTCAACTTCTTGACGCATGTATTCAGGATACTGGTTCTGTGAGATCTAGCCGAGCTAATTGTTTCAAAGTGTTAAGTCAAGGTAGAGGCTCATGGTCGACAGGGATATTCCGAAAATTACTGTGAGAACCTTCCTTCACAATTGGATCCAAAGTATGCACTCGTGGTAACGGACAGCGTCGGGATTTTCGTGCTCAATTGACTACCGTAAACATCGTGCGATCTGAAATGAGGACTGACTCTATGATCTAAGCAAACATAGTAATATGTCAAAGTAATTAATATAACGTGATCATCAAAATGTCTGGGGTGACAGTCAGTAATTCTAGTCGTGTGCTAATACCAAGAGCTGAAGATAAAACTTATAGGTACTTAAATCTTATGAAATGAACGTTCATAAACTACAACTTAATGACAGTTCTGATCCCTGAATTATCAAAGTTATCTATCTCACAAAAATATGTTCCTTAATGTTTGCTAGTTTCATATGTAGATTTGTTTCATTTATGTTTAATTGTTCTTCAGCTATGTTTCATTCAGAAAAATACAAAAAGATTTTCGCTTATTTTGGTTGTTAGCGTAGTAAGACTGATAAGAGTCGTTTTTAATGATGTCTCTTTGTCGAAATGGAACTTAATTATGATTGGAATTCTAATTGGACTAAATGTGATGAATTTTAATGTGAAAGATCAGTCCCAGGGGGAGTTTTGAGCAAACGGTTTGGGAAAGTGAAGTTTAAAGAAAAAGTTGATTTTTTGAATTTTGAAGCTACAGTCGAGCGAATGAAGGGTTCACTCGCACGAGTGAGACTTCAGTCGAACGACTGAGAGTGAAAATATGGGATCAGTGACTGCTGTACACTCGTACGAATGAGGTTCTCACTCGAACGAGTGAGATGTCACTCGGACGAGTGTGGCAAAAATGTGAAGCGGCTGACGTACAGTCGTACGACTGTGTCTGTCTGGTATATAAGGAGATGAACGACAGTCGATTCAAAATACTTGAAAATTGGCGAATTTTATCTGGGATTTCGAATTTGAGAAAAGAGCTTTTGCTTTCGTTTTTATTACTCATCTTTGTCTTGTGATTTCAGCGCTCATATTCAGGTACTTTAACTCGTACAGATTCGCAAGTTATGGATGATTTTGTGTTTGAAAACCCAAGTTTAAATTAAGACTTTTTGAACCGTTGAATCATCAAATTGGTTTGTGCTTTACGTTAAGCGGCCTATAAAGGCTATTCGCTGTGAATTACAGGTTCTAAAACATCGTATTTGACCAAATCTTCCATCGGACCCAAACAGATCTGATGAACTTCAGTCGGACGAGTGACGTTCGTCACTCGCACGAGTGTGAATTTCACTCGAGCGAATGAATTGTCACCCGGATGGGTGAATCTACACTCGGACGACTGTACTTGCTATTTGACCAGGCCAAGATTCTTGTTTCACCCGTACGACCGAAGTCTTCACTCGAACGAGTGAAGTGACACTCGAACGAGTGTACCTGACACTCGCACGAGTGTAGATGTTTCAGTTTGACTTTTAGGGTTATTTCGTAACGTTTGGCCTGGTTGCGTAGTTCGTCCTGATGTTATGTTTTGTGATTGGTCATGCTCTAAGTCTCTAGTTTCTGTGAATTGTTTGGTTCTGCAGATATGTCTGCTACTACTGAACCTACTGCCTCACGATCGTCTGAGGAGACTCAGGAAGAAATTCCTATTGTTCCGTTGTCAAGGGACTTGCCAGGTTTAAAGGCAAGCAAAGAGCAAAACGTCTGTGCGTACTTAAACGAGACCAGTGACGAATCCAAGGCCTATGGGTTCGTCGACATTATTCTTTTTCTGAAGCGTTCGAGAATCTTCAACGCTATTAGTGTTGAGCGTACTCCATACTACTCACACCAGAGGAAGTTCTGGGAAACTGCTGAGTTAGTGACTGAGGATAACAAGCCAGTGATTTTAGGGCTTGTCGATGGGAAGGTTGTGCGTATTTCTACGCAAATCATTAGGGATGTTATAGGTTTTCCCGATTCTGATGAAATGCCGACAATGCTAAATGTGAAGAAGGTCAGGAAGTGTTTGAAACGATGTGGGTATGCGGATGACATCGTTGTTGGTGCTGTGAAAAGGACGCGGTTCTGTCCTCAGTATCGTTATTTGACTTACGTGATTCTTCGTTGTTTGAGCCCTCTGAAGGGAGGTTACGATGGTTTATCTGCGGTTTTGTGCTCGATGTTTGTTGCGTTAGCGTTAAATCATCCGTACAACTTTTCGAAGACTATTTTCGATAACCTTGTCAGCAATCTCAAGGCTGACACAAGGTCACAGTACCTGATGTACCCTCGATTCCTCCAGATCATAATAGATAGTCAGGTTCCTGACCTGCGTAAAATCAAGGAGGATGTTATTGAGTTGATTCACCTGAACGCGGTTGGTTTAACGCGTTATCAACAAAAGAAGAAGGGGACGGCTGATGTTCCGTTTAAGAGGTTGATTGGTCACTTAGCCAATCCAAATTACGTTTGTCCAGAGGGTGATGCTTGTCGTCACTCAGACAGTGAATCAGATGTAGAGGAAGAGATTGAAGTTGTTGGTGAGCAAGAGGTTGATCAACCGCCTCAAGCTCAGCCAGAAAATCGTCCTGTCGACGGTGGTCAAGGTGAGGAGTTGCCGGCCGAAACGGCCGAGGCGTTGAAGCGAAAGATGGAGGAAACTCCACAAGTGTCAACTAAAGCTGTGAGGGTTAAACGTATGAGGTTAATGAAGAAAGTTCTGAAACCTGGCGAGTCTTCGTCAAACATCCAATCTCAATCCCAAACCCAAACAAATCCTACAACAGAAACACCTCCTGTCACTCAAACTCCAACAGATCCAATTCCACAACCTCCACCCACTCAATCAACTCGAACCTTAACCCTAACCAACCCTGATGTAGCCTCGTTAAGTCAGCGATACGCTACGCTGTGTGAAAACTTTGAGCAGTTTCAAAAAGCTGCTGAAGATGAGAAGAAGAAACGTGAAGAAGAGTTCAAGTGGTTAAGGGCAGCCTATGAGGCCCAACAGAAGTTGATTGAGGCTCAAAGGAAAGAGATAGATGAGCTGAGAGCGACGTCGGATAGTCACGCTTTAGCCCTACCTCGGGCTGAATCTTTGGCTCAGACGGCTATTAAACGACTCGAAGAACTAGAACAGAATCTGGAGGTGGTTGAGACTATTGAAGAGAGAGGTGGACCTAGCCAGTTTGGGGATTTTAACGAACAGCTCGACTTGGAAGTGGCAAAAGGGTATGACACCGACCACCCTTTACATCCGACTCCGTTACAGGTTATAACTGTCGCGGAGTTCATAGCAATGCAAGATAAACTAAATCATTCTTCTGTTTTTGATGATTTAGAGGAGGGGGAGATTCCTCACGACCTCTCTAGGGAGGACATCGATCGGCTGGTGCGTCTAGAGCAAGAAGCGAATTTATATGCTGACGCAAATGCAGCCTCGTCGTCGTCAAAGGTCCACTTTGATGATGATTCTTTTGAATCGGTTGGAGACAGTGATGATGATTTTGTTGATGAACCTGCTCCTGTTGGTGAAACCGATAATTCTTTTGATGATGTTGTTATAGAGGATGAACCGGTGGAGGATTACCCACGGTATGAGGGAGTTGATGATGATCTCCCTACTTTTGCTGATTTTGAGAAAATGAATGAGGAGATTTTGAACAGAAAGTGTGAAGAGAAAGAACGAACAGAGGTGTTACCGGAAGGGTTTTTGCCGGTAAGGTTTTTGAAAGAAAAGGTAGAGGTTTTGGAAGCGCAATGGAAAATTGCTTTGCGCTGCAGAAATTATTGTGAAAAGCCGAAACTCGAGCCCAATTGGTTGAAGTATGTGACCAAGAAGGACGAGCACATGGGCAAAGGGAAAGTCCTAGCTTGGGCCTGGATTAAAGAGTTGAATTGTTATGCGATCAAGAAAGAAGGTGGAGTGGATTACATGAAAAACCCTTGGGATTTTAAGACTCTGCCTTACTATGAATTCATGCAAGTTGCCAGGCTACGGATGTTATATCAGGAGTTCAGTGGACTCTCCGATATCTTGGCAAAGTGGATAAAAACATCTTTCAAATCAAAGAACTTCGAGGGTTTCCGACCTCAGTTTCCAAAGATTTTTTATCGCACAAACAAGAAAACGGGCCTAAGACGTAAGATTGTGAAATATGATGCGGTGCGCTACATGAGACAAGTACCAGTGAAAAAGATGCCGCAAAACTTTAGCCCACGTTTTCGTTGGTGGTATTATGACGATCGCTCAGAGGAAGCCGTCATTGTGTTGGAAAAGACGAAGGGGGATGACAATGATACGATCCGTGTTCTCGATCCGGTCTGGCTCAGGAATTGTTCCAAAGCTGACATTCATACTTTGCATTTCAGTCGGATGATGTATCGACCCCAGAATCGTGTCCAAGCAGGACAGTTTAGCAAAGTCGCCAAGGTTTGCTATCTGCGAGGCATGAATGCCGATCCTATACAGGGTTGAAGACAAGACAGATACTTTATATAGAACTAGGTCTTAGGGGGAGTTTGTTGGTGCATATTCGTGAATCCCTAGTTCTTATTCGTTGTTGCTTAACTCTGTCTTGTAATGTGTTCTTAATGATTAATCGTTACTTTGCGTTCTTATTAATTACATAATCGTATTATTGCTGAAGTTTCAGTCGGACGACTGTAGATTCAGTCGAACGACTGACTAGCTCAGTCGGACGACTGTAAGACTACAGTCGGCCGACTGTCGACATCTGGTATTATATATACGGGAACTCTGGAACAGATTAGGGTTACGCATTCTCACTACCCTCTCCGATTCCCTTCGTCCCCATTCGTCTCCGACCACTTTTACCACCGAAATAACACCATCAGGCCACGTCTTAACCTAGGATTCGACCTAGATTCGACTTAGACGCTTATCGCTTGACCCGTTATTCGATTAAGCTTGATTTCGTGTTTCCGCCACGAGATCCGGACATAGACCGACCTCTAGATCCGTAGAAAGTCATCTACAGATCCCTATAATATTGTATGTTTTCAAATGTACAATTTTCAGGCATATGTTCAACAACTTGAGTCTAGCAGAATAAGACTGACTCAGCTAGAGCAAGATCTTCAGCGTGCTCGATCACAGGTTAACATTTTAAACCTAGAATGTTATAAAACCATGACTATTGTATCGTTATCAAACCATCACAAGATAGCCCAGTGGTTGGGGCCATGAGTTCCTTGCAAAAGATCTCATGTTCGAATCTTGTCTAGGACGAATATATTGTGGTGAACAGGGAAGGGTAGAAAACAGCCAGAGAGTAATCCTACCGAGCTGCGTACATCAGAGTATGGGGTCGGATTACTCGCCCTCCCGGGTAGCCCTACCCTGAAAAACTTTCTACCTCTTATTGTGTTGTTATCGAAAACTATTGTTTTGTAGGGATTGTTCATGTGTGGTGGAGCTGGTGGAGGCAACCTTAGCCCTAGTGAGTATATAAATTATAAATAAAAATATAAATATATAAAAAAATTAATTTGAGACTAACATAAGAAACAATTTTTAATGAGTAGGTGCAGCAATGTTTGACATGGAATACGCAAGATGGCTCAATGAAGATCAAAGACATATGGCAGAATTGCGGAAAGGGTTGCAATCGCATTTATCAGATAGCGATCTACGTGTCATAGTCGATAGCTTTGTTGCACATTATGATGAAATTTTTCGGCTAAAAAGTGTGGTTGCTAAATCCGATGTTTTCCACTTATTTACTGGCATGTGGGCGACCCCAGCCGAACGTTGCTTCCTTTGGATGGGCGGTTTTCGGCCCTCTGAGCTTATCAAGGTTAAATATTTATATTTTCATACAACATGATAAGCACAAAATTTTGAACATTTGATCACTTTTTTTTTTATTTTTTATTTATTTATTTATTTATTTATTTATTTTTTTTTGGATTTTTTGTATTAGCAAACACACCCTTTTTGTCCACGACGGGACTCGAACTTATAACCTCAAGGTTGACAAGTTCCCTTGATACTGATAGGCCATAAGCCCTTTGGTTCTCATATTTGTCTTACGTGATTTATCTGTCAGATGTTAGCGATTCAGCTTGACCCGTTGACAGAACAACAAGTAGTTGGAATATATAGTTTACAACAATCCTCACAACAAACCGAAGAAGCCTTGACGCAAGGATTAGATCAACTGCATCAGTCGTTAGTCGACACAATTGCTAGTGGTTCTGTTAACGATGGGGTCCACCATATGGCGGTCGCAGTTGGAAAACTTACTAATCTTGAAGGCTTTGTTCACCAGGTAAATGCATAAAGTTACATGAATTATACAGTTGTTTATACTCTGTATATAGCATATATAAGTACTTTTACTATCCTGAATACCAGTTAAATAACTAACTTCTAATTATTTTTAGGCCGATAACCTAAGACGAATGACTCTACATCGACTACATCGGATACTGACAGTTCGACAAGCTGCAAAATGTTTCTTGGTTATTAGCGAGTATTATGGCAGGCTACGCGCTTTGAGTAATCTTTGGGCATCCCGACCACGCGAGTAAGATCTTGAATCTATCATGTATTTTATTTTTTCTAGTAATTAATGAGTCTTTAGATAACTCGATATCAAAAAAAATACTACCAAAGAGCAGAGCCTAAACATATCGAAGTGTCCTTTTCAATCATGAGGTTAAGAGTTTAATTAGTCTTGAGATAGGATAATTGTACATATTTGTGGCTGTGGATTTGTGTTTTAAAAATGAATAATAGTTAATTTTGTATTTGTAGGGCTGTGATGAGCGATGAGAACTCATGCCAAACGACGACGGATTTGCAAATGGTGCAATCTTCTCAAATTCAGTTTTCAAACTTTGGGTGAATGGAAATGGAGATGAACTTCTTGATGATTAATGGGCATGCATGCATGCATGACTTTTATTTGTTATGTTTAGCTAATCTCAGAGGATATATTAAATAGATTATTGAGTTCTTAGCTTATATTTTCATTTTACTTAAGTTAATTACCTATTATTCATTGCTTTTGTTTTATACCATAGATAGATCTAACTTAAATTATACATTTGGTTATTTGACTATATACATTTGAACTAGCTAGCCAGTTCACCTAGAATTCGTAGTGCAAACACTCAACAAAGATTACACATTGCAAAATTCTATGCTGCCTAAGACCCCTCTTGATTGTGACTAACAATTCAACTAGTCCAAACACCTAAAATGTGGCGTTCTACGGTCGCAGGACACCAACAATGACACCGCTTGATCCTCGTGTGTGATTCACGACTAGATCACTTATTAAAAGGATTATCACCAAAATGCCCTTTTTTTAAGCATGTTGACTGACAGCCCTTAAAAAAAAAAGTTGACAATTTGCCCTCGCAAGGCGCAAGACTCCTTACGTCCTTGCGACCTTGCGTCTTTGCGACCTTGCGACATTGCGACCTTGCGTGTTTCCTTAAAAGAACTAGTTAAATGAAACTTTTGCGTTCACTGTTCCCTTACAACCACAATCATACGCCAACTGCTCTCTGGTGCCCTTTCGCTCGTCACTCGCAAGATCATCATCAAGCTTGCTTACGTTCTCCCAAACACTCGCAAACCACTCGCAAAATCATCATCATTATCTTCACGTCATCCTCCTCACATCTTCATCCTTACTAGGTCATCTTCATCCTTCCATCTTCGATCTTCCCGAGTACAAGCGAGCTTCTACGCCACCAACATCATCGAATCACCATCATCGCTCACTATGTCTCAAGAACAGGTTAGATTTCTTAGATCTATGTTATATTATTCATCGATCTACTTTCGAGTTCTTATATTTATGTGCTAAAACAAAGTTTTAGCACGCCAACTGTTCGATAAATTGTGTCAACAAAATGTGTTTGTATTTTGTGTTTTTGTTTGTATATTATTGATATTGCTTACGATACCCAGGTATTTTTGCTAGATTTAAGTTGTGTAACTCTGTTGATATATAGACGCAAGACAATCCTTGCGTCTTTGCGTATGCCTCACATTGTACGCAAGGTGATATTTGCGTCTTTGCGTATGGTATAAGTTTAACTTTGCATATGCATGCAAGGTAGACCTTGCATCCTTGCGGCTCGTGTATAGGTTACGCAAGGTACACCTTGCGTCCTTGCGTCTCAAAAACCCATACGCAAGTTATTTCTTGCGTCCTTGCGTCTGTGTGATTTTCTTCTGATGTTCTTCTGACTTTTATAGGGCTATGTGGAAGGTAAATTGACCATGAAGAATATGTTGACCGTGATTCCTCAGGTCAAGAAAATGTTGACTGTACAACAAGAAAAACTATTTAGAAGTACATGCTTTGGTCCCTGGTTAGATCTTTCATACACGGGTAATGATCCTGGACTAGTACATGCCATGCTCCAACGGAAATGTGAGCGTTCATCAAAATTGGATGCTAGTAAGTACCCGGAAGAGCAACAAGATATATGGTTTCATTTTTCTCCTAATTTTATGATTAGATTTGGTCGGCGTGAATTTTGTTTAGTCACCGGATTTTTGTTTGGTAGCCGGACGGACATGGCACATTACATCCCTCGAAATTATGAATCTAAGACCGCACCCATTAGACGGCGTTGTTTTCCAGAGCGTGCCGATGCCAGCAACATTTTGGTTAGTGATATACAAAACATCCTTATCAAAAAACAAGGTGATGTAAAGGTTCCCAAGGTTAGTGACGATGATATCGTTCGACTAGCTATAATTTTGATCGTAGAGAGAGCGTTTATGGGGAAGCAGGGGCAACATGTTGTTAGTAAACAGTTTCTATGGTTGGTTGAAGATTTCAATAAGGTGAACGCGTACCCATGGGGGTCTCGTATTTGGGATGCTACTTACTCAGCTGTTAGCGAAGGTTTTGAGGTTCGAGAAAGCCAATTAGAGAGTGGGGGTGGAAAGGCGTACACTTTGGCTGGTTTTATGTGGGCATTTAAGATTTGGATCCTCGAGGTATACCGTCGTACCATTAAGAGTTTTGTAACCAAAACTGACAAGGATGGAGTACCAAGAGCTTTATTTTGGAAGCGTTCATCTGCTGAAACCTTTACAGTGTCTGACTACCTAAAGCTTTTACATATAATGGTTAGTTAATGAATGCAATTGCTTTTTATATAGTGTATATACAGCAGTTTATGTTTGATCTGATCAGTTTTGTGCATCGCAAGAGGACGCAAGATACACCTTGCGTCCTTGCGTCGGACGCAAGAATGTGCTTGCGTCCTTGCGTGTGGTCCATAGGTTTAGCTTGTTTCAGGCGCAAGAATCATTCTTGCGTCCTTGCGTGTGTCGCAAGTTTACACTTGCATTCTTGCGTCAGGACGCAAAATAAACTTTGCGTGCTTGCGTGTAGACGCAAAATTAATTTTGCGTGCTTGCGTCCTTTTATATTTACTAATATAAGTTCATTTCAGGATGATTGTCCGAAGAAAAAAAGACCTTTTCGTTCTCTGCAGCCATCTGAGATAGAAAGAGCTTGTCAATGGTGGATCCAGAGTTCCTCTTACTTTCAAGGAGAGGTTGTTGAAGACGAGGAAAATACGCAAGATGATAATCTAGTTGATGATGAGTTGGGTGGAAGTTTGAAGGAATTATTGCAGGAGGAGTCAGAGCAGACCTCGGCCCCTCATCCAACACAAAAAACAAACAATTTGCAGGAATTATTGCGTATGGTTAATGTGTTGACTAAGCGGGTGAATGATCAAGAAAAGGAGTTGGCTGATTGTAAAAAGAAGCTTGATGATCATGAAAAACGTTTAATGGAACAGGAACACCAGGAACACTGTAAGACCCAAATATTTATTGTACATAATGTATTTATGGTGTACGATGCTTGTATGAAGTGTACGCAGCATGTACGTGTTGCTTGCTCGAACGTCGAAGGAAACTGGACGTTGTCTGAAGTGACAAGGTGTGTACGTATCTTTTCAACCCCAAATAAAGTTTGAGTTGATGTTTCAAATCCTTACCATTGGAAAGAAAATCTTATTAAGTTTCCAACGATATTTGATTCATAAAAAACGGAGCTACGGTCAAAAAGTTATGGCCAAAACAAGAAACTGAAAACTGACCTGAAGGTTGGAGCGGCGCTCCACCTTATGGCGCGGTGCTCCGAATGCGTCAGAAGCAATTTTCAGCTTTTTTATAAGGTTTAAATGAGGGGTACTTTGGTCTTTTTATTTAGGGTCGGTTTAGGGTCACCAAAACTGATCTAGAACTCCATTGGAGCTCATTTCTCACCCACACAAACACTCTCATCCATATCTAGAGAGAGAGGAAGGGTTCTAGAGTGAGAGAGCTTGAATTGGAGAAGAAGGAGTTGGATTCTCACCAAAGCTCGGGTTTTAAAGTTGTTCATCTCGCTCCTAGCTATGTTTTGGTAGTATTGGTAAGTTCTAACTCCGAATTTCATTTGTTAGATTTGATATTCAAGTTAGGGTTTGAGATTGTTAGTTGTAAAACCCATTTGGTTGATGAAGAGGGTTTATGGAAACTTGCTATTTTGATATTTGGCGGGTTTTGGGTTGGTTAATGATTTAACCATGTTTAAGACTTGTAAATGGTGTATAATCACTAGTGTTAGTGATTATTGGTGTTTTGGAAACCATTAGGGTTCTTATGGTTGACTAATTTTGACTAGAGTCAAAATTAGGGTTTGTTGATGATTATGACTCAATTTCCGATTTAATAAGGTTTATAAACTTAAAATGGATTAAATTGAAGCATAGAACCGAGTTAAATATGTTTTGGTGTCAAAACTTGCTAATGGCGTGATATTGACTTCTTATGGGTCAAATTAGGGTTTAAGTGTCATTTTGGGCAAGATAGGTGTTTAACACCTATGATTGGGTTTGATTGGCATATTAGGACCATTCTCACTTGTGTTAGTGATTATTGGTTAGTTTGGGCGCGTTTGTGCTTGAAAGTGCATTTGGGTCGAAATTGCACTAGTTGTCAATTTGGGTTGATTTGTATATCCACCCTAATTGTGTTACTTGTTATGTGATAAATGGATTAGGTACATTCCATCGGTGATTGCAGATTATTCGGTTGCATTCTTCAAGGCGACAAGGTGAGTGTTAATATCCTATATGCATATGTATGTGTAGGATGGGTGCGGGTCGGGTGAAGGGGTTCTCGCTTATAGAGCTCGCTTCTCGTATAGGTGGAATTGTTGGACTTGTGTATAGGTCTAATTGGCACGGTTGTGCTTTTTGGTTGACCACTTTGGCGAGGTGCACACTTTGTGTGTACGTTATCACATGGGCATGTGATGTGGACTTATATAACCCCAATGACGAAGGGTTAATATAGTGAGTGGAATAATTATATGTGTAGGTATATAATGTATCTATTTGTTGTAGCGTGAAATGTGTAGTGTCGAGGTGCTAAGACACCACGTTTCACGTGATGAGTGAAGCATCGAGGTGTTAAGATGCCACTCGGGGTGAAGCATCGAGGTGTTAAGATGCCACCTAGGGGTGTAGTGTCGAGGTGTTAAGACACCACTCCCTAAAATAATGAGTGAAGCATCGAGGTGTTAAGATGCCACTCGGGGTGAAGTGCCGAGGTGTTAAGGTGCCACCCTAGGGGTTAGTGATACGAGGTGTTAAGTACCCTAACGGATGTTATGAACACCGATGGCGTTTTCGCGAGCGCCATTCCCTTGTACGATTGGTTAACCATGGTTATTGTGCTGTAACCGTAAGAAAATTATATTATTCGAGATATATATATATATTGTATACATATAATGTTGTATTGTCGTGATGTAGCTAACCCTCCGGGTGTAGCTTATTGGCATTGTTTACATCGTTGTTGGTGAACTTATATTTTGTTGATGTATCCTTAGCTCGTTGCTTAGTGATCTTACGGTATGCTTAGACTAGCTTACCTTTATGCTTGGATGCTCCGGTATGCGGTATTTGGTTTTGTGTAGAGTGTCCATTTTATGCATATATATGTATGTAGTATATTCTCACTCACTAAGCGTTAGCTTACCCTCTCGTTGTTTACCTTTTTATAGATTTGCATGGATGCGGTGGCTCGGGTAAGCGTGGGACTAGTGGACTCGCGTTGTTGCTTTAGAAGGCTTGCTTTTGGATTGATTAGGATTGGGTAGCGTATCCCCAATCGCCATGCTCGGCTTTATTTTGTGTTAAAAGTCGTGTGGTCGAAAACTTGAAATTGGTACTTAAAGGGTAATTTGGGCATATGTGGGCCCGGTGTCGTAAAACCCTTTTTATTGATGGAACGTGTTAGTTTTAACTATTATAATATGTTGTGAAACCGTTTAGTCTAAATGTGTCGGGAAGTGGCCAAACATTTTCGCATTTGGGATTTTTTGGGACAGCAGCCTGTCCAGGCCCTTTTGCGCGCCGCGCGGGGTCATGGCGCGCCGCACCATTTGCTGCACAAAGAAATTTTTTTTTATTCCACGTTATTGGTTGGTTAACAGGTTGGGTTGTTACAAGTGGTATCAGAGCATGGTCTAAGGGATTTAGGTGACTTAAGATAGGTGCCTAGACTTAGACTTCTGTATGTGCTAAAATTGTTGCGGGACTTGTAGGATTACGGGTCGGAATGGGTTATAGTTAGTGCCTTGTTTGTAAGTGGACTAACGTTTATATTAGTAATGCGGATATTATTAATATATTATTGTGTTGTGATAATAATTCTCGCGTGTGTTTTTATCGCGTAGAATTTTGTTTGTGTTTGCTTATATCATCGAGCGAGGCGGTCGTTGTATTAACAAGTTGATACGGCGTGTATGTGTAATAAGGACTTGCAAACCTTATTACGGGTGCAAATCGTGTCTAACAAGTGATGTACGATGAGTGTTTAGCAAGATGGGGCGGTGTTGTGCGTGTAGTTTATACGTTCGTGATCTAATCGTTTGCATTCCTTAGAATGAAAACGGAAGATGGATGCGGAATGAGTGAGCCTATTCACGAAGGGAAGGATGAGTTAACGTTAAAGATTGAGGCCGTGTTTGAACAATATGTCTCGGTTTTCACCGGCAAAGTTAGGGAAGTAACCAAGGAGTTGGTCGAAGGACAAATGACGGAAATGGTCCGAGACCAAGTGACTAAAGTTGTAAAGGAAGAGTTTGAAAAGAGGTTTCCCAAACCTCGAGGTAGTGATGATGAAGATGTACTTGCAAGGTTAGGATTACATGGTGCTCATGGTAAGAGGGCACGAAGTACGCCTGAAGGCGTCGGGAATGTGAAGAAGAAGAATAAGAAGGGTTACAAGCTTACGTACTTTAAGTGTGGGGAACGGGGTCATTTGGCACAAGATTGTACCGTGGTGCCTTTAGGCTCAATCAGGTGTTTCATTTGCCGGATGGAGGGACACCGAAAGTCAGAGTGTTCCGAATCGCATGACGATCGGGTTAGGAGGTTAGAGCGCGAATACATGATGGGAAGTGGAGCACGGAAGCCCAACAGTTCTACATCAAGTACTTTTAGTACGAAATTATATGTTGTTCGTTTGTAATAACATGCGGTATGTGCGTAAGTCTTAGTTAAACTTTATTCTCCGTTGGAGATAATTCGTAGCAAGCGGGCGGTTTACGTTTATGGTTCCGGTTTCCTCTCAGCAGAGTGTATAAGTGGTGTGTTGTGCCTTGATCCTATGGTGCGAATCCTTGGGTGCTTAAGCATTTTGGTTGGTATCGGGTCGTTAAGCTCGGTTGAGTGAGACCCTTAAAGTCTCAATGGTGTTGTGCATGTTATTGATATGGGTGACGTTCCTAATGGAAGTACCCTATGGTGACGTTTGATTGTCGGGCGAAGGGCGTAAGACTTGGTGCAACCAAGCATTCCTTAGTATTTGGGAAATGTTTCTACCAAATCATGGAAATGGGTTTTGGTGTTCGGTCGTTAAGCGCGTGTTCGCTTTCGTGTTGAAGTTGGTGAACCATGAGGTTCGTCGGGTGGATTGAAACTCTTGAAATCGAGTGTTGATCTCGATGTATGTTGGTAAAGGAGTCTACGTGACGCGACATTAGGTGCCTTTTTATACCTACTAGCGTGGTGTTCGACTCCGATTGTGTTGCGGTTACATTGTACTTAGGGTACCGAAGTGAAACCCTTAGGTACATGAGTGATCGGGTGAAATTCGACAAACTAAAGCAATTGGATGATTGCGAGTGTATAGTTACTGTAATTTGTGGTACACTTTTCGTTCGAAGTGTTTAAGGATAGGTTAGGATCCTTGGTATGCTCAAAGTTGAAGCAAGACATGGTGATGGGCCGTGCGAACCCAATTATTGGTAAAGTCTACCTTTGGTAGCATTGTGCGGGTGTACGAGATGCGGTTATGGAACGTAGTTCCAAGTGGGGGAGTTACACTCCAGCACGCGGAGGTTTTAGTGTGAGATTTCGGACAATGCTTTTGGTAGATCCGAAATTTGTGTCGGGACCTAGATTTGGTCGATTTGTGGTAGAGTACAATTTCGGTTAAATTGTACCTATGATTTTGGATTTGAATTATCACCAAGGTGGTAATGTGGTACATCTCGTTGAGATATAATGGACGGGTATGGCGAGCAAGGTGAAATCCCTCAGTTAAGGGATGTGCGTATCGGATCCTCTTTTAGAGAATTAATGTATTGTGCCTATGTTTGATATAGGTGGTTCTTGCTCGATTGTGTGAATGCTTAGTGGTATCCGTTAGGATTTACTATGGCGTAGCAGAGCGCGATGTTACGCTACTTGTCGTTCGAGGCCAAAAGGGCATTGATTGATGAAGCATGACCTTCGGGGTCCGCTGACTTCATCATGGTATTGGTGATTGATGAAGCATGACCTTCAGGGTCCGCTGACTTCATCATGGGATCGTTGATTGGTGGAGCATGACCTTCGGGGTCCGCTGACTTCATCATGAGATCGTTGATTGGTGAAGCATGAACTTCGGGGTCCGCTGACTTCATCATGGGTGTAGTGTTATATCAGTGAAGCATGACCGTTGACGGGGTCCGCTGACTTCATCCGGTGTTGAGATTTGGGAAGTAGGTCGCGTGTAGTTTTCTGCCAGCCTTCATGTTGTTGGATGTGTGATCTATTGGTTATTTTATACGCCAATGGTGGAGTCGTAAGGACCACGTTGTGTGAACTAACGGTGGTTTTATATGCCGATGTTGGGGTCGTGGGGACCATGTCGTGGGATTAGTGAGGCGATAGCCGTGTTTAGCTCACATGTTGTTACGGGTGTGACAATAGTCGATTTTGTACACCTTAGGTTTAGTGTTGCCATAGTCGTTTTGGCCACTTTTGGTTTTAGCCGTTGCTTATGATGTTAGGATAGTGGCGTATTGGTTGTATTGCGCACTACAAAGGATGTTTAGTGGTAAGTGTAATCCGTAAGGATTCATGTGGTTCGATCTTCAACGTTCGGATCGTTGACTTTAGGTTGACACTTGGTCACTTTTAGCGTTGTCCTTGGTAAAGGTACGCTAAGAAATTGATATCTCGGTACGAGATTGGTTGAGTTTTTCCCAATATGGGGAAAAGAGCAGGTTTTAGTGCTCGGATAGTGGTTTTGATAAATCGCGGGTGACGATTTTAGTTGTTAAAGGTGATTCATTGGGAAGAATTGTCTAGGAAAGTTCGGATTGGAACTTAGGATTGAGGGCCGTTGAGTAGTTCCGGATTGGTTAAGTGGAGAAGATCACGAGGACGTGATCGTGTATAAGTGGGGGAGAGTTGTAAGACCCAAATATTTATTGTACATAATGTATTTATGGTGTACGATGCGTGTATGAAGTGTACGCAGCATGTACGTGTTGCTTGCTCGAACGTCGAAGAAAACTGGACGTTGTCTGAAGTGACAAGGTGTGTACGTATCTTTTTAACCCTAAATAAAGTTTGAGTTGATGTTTCAAAGCCTTACCATTGGAAAGAAAATCTTATTACGTTTCCAACTGTAACGACCCGGATTTTTCCGATCATTTTATACCTATGAGATTAATATTTACATAAATTAAACCTTACCAACATGATAAGCAATCTAAATTGTTGAGATTTATGTTTTTAAAAAGAGTTTTACACAACGTTTGACCGTCCAATTTGACCGATGATATCACGAACTATATAACAAACGATAATTATACGTTTGTGTATATATATGTATTTATATATATTTAACATGATCTAAGAATGGTTTAACATCTTATTGTGTACTAATAACAATAAGTTATAAGTATACTTTGAGACTACTAACTTAAGTTTTCAAAATGATAACTATACGTAACGTTATTTGACATATATACCTTTAACCTATAATACTTATACAAGTATCGTATAAATATATATTTAATCACTTTTAAAGGGCTTATATACATAAAACAATATAAGTATATTTACAAAAGATAGCTATATTTGAATTCTCGTTCCTTTTCCTCAAAATTTCTACATGTATACCTAGAGTATATGTACTCGTATCATACCCAGATCCTATACGTATTTACTATTAGTATATACACATCACAATCACTTTATTAGCAGCCATGAGTCAGCCAATTTTGGATCTTAGCATGCATGATTAATCAATTTGGCATATTACAAGACTTTTGCACAATATTATAAATTTATACATCTTTTCACCACCATTTATACTCCATTCCAATTTCATTTTTACTACACATTTTCTCTAACCAAAAACACACTCTTAGGAACCCTAAGTGTTCTTCACAATCTCAGAAAATAACCATGAAGATCTAGCTTCAAAAACAACCCTTAATCATCATAAGAAAATCCATTCAAGAACACTTCAAAAATCCTTCCAAGTAAACAAGTTTACTTCCAACCTTTCAATCCAACTCCACCACTCTTTTGGTTCTAGGATTTTTCTCATCTTTTACAGTAACTTTGTCCAAGTAACTTGAGGTAGTAACCTTATTCATAATCTTATTCAATTCATATTCATATAGCTATCTTATTTTGTGGTATAAAATTTTAACAAGAAGAACATAGTTTGAATGATTTCAAACTTGTTCGCAAACTAAATAGATCCTTCTAACTTGACTTTTAAAACACTTCAAGACCTGTAATATATCATAATGATATGCTAACTTAACAAGATATAACTTGGTTTTACAAAGAACACCTTAAAAACTGAATCTACGTCGTCGGAGTGCAACCGGGGGCTGTTTTGGGTTGGATAAATAAAAACTATCTTGAACTTTGAATTGGAAGTTCATGTTCTGGAAAAATGATATTTCTTATGAATATGTTAACACATAAAAATTTCATGGTTTAACTCAAAGTGTAAGTATTTTTAGAAAAATGATCATTAAATGTTGTTTTTATGATGGAAAATGATCACTTTCATAAGTTTCACCAAAGTTTGACCTATAACCTGTGATTTCGAATACAAACTAAGGTATTATCAGTTCATATTCTTAAAATTTGACTCGATCCAAGGAAGTGGCAAGTTGAACCAACAAAAACGGAGTTGTGATGAAGAAACTACGACTAAAACAAGATCGGGTATCCGAAGCTAGTTTAGCTACGAAAATATTTGGAGAAAAATTAAATTAATCATATATTTTCTAATTAATATGATATTTCATATATATTTACTTATGATTTGATTTTATATATTTCAGGACCACCCGTAAACAACACGAGAAGATTAATCATAAGACCTCATGATTGTACGCAACACGTCATTTGACAACACGGTACTTTATGTACGCAACACGTCACTTGACAACATGGTACCATGGGTCGAGATTAATTCTGATCAATACGAATACGATGGGGTCTTTATTTATTTTATTTAAGCAACTAATTGTGGACCACTAACATCGGACTGCTAACTACGGACTAAGAAAATATTAAAAGTATTAAAAGTATATATATATATATATATATATATATATATATATATATATATATATATATATATATATATATATATATATATATATATATATATATATATATATATATATATATATGTAACGATTACTTAAAAAGAAAATATGTTGATATATTATATATATGGTTAGGTTCGTGATATCTATCGGAGACCAAGTCGTGATAAATACCTTCAAGGCAAAAGTGAGTATATAGTCCCACTTTTAAACTCTAAATATTTCGGGATGAGAATACATGCATTTTATGATTTACGTTATGGACACAAGTGATTAAAAATATATATTCTACGTTGAGTTGTACCATTGGCATACTTCCCTGTAACTTGGCAACTACTATTTACATGAGGTATTGTAAACGCGAATCCTGTTGATAGATCTATCGGGCCTGACAATCCCAACCGGACTGGACGACCAGTATTCAACGGTTGCACAGTACTTCGTTTCGGTGACTACACTTGGTACGGTGTAGTAAGATTTCATAATAAAGGGAATATGCGACGTTGATTAAATGTTAAGTATGGTTATCAAGTGCTCAACAACTTAGAATATTTTTATTAAAACGTTTATATATGAAATCTTGTGGTCTATATTTATAACGCTGCCGGCATTAAACCTATATCTCACCAACTTTATGTTGACATTTTAAGCATGTTTATTCTCAGGTGATAACTAAAAGCTTCCGCTGCAACATGTTGAATTTAAGCAAGATCTTGAGTATGCATATTTGTGTCAAAAATAAAACTGCATATCGGAGGATTTGTAATGTAAAATATGTTGGAAGTCGTATTGTTATTATCACATGTAAAGTTTGTAAGTCTAAGATTATCGCTAAACGATAATCATTATTAAGTTGTTTAAACCTTGTATTTGTAATAAAAGCTATGGTTTGTATTGTAAAAACGAATGCAGTTTTTGAAAAATGTCGCATATAGAGGTCAATACCTCACGATGAAATCATATGTTATTGTATTTGTCCTTATGGTTAAGGTTGGGTTATGACATGTGGTATCAGAGCGTTGGTCTTAGAGAACCAAAAAATTTGCATTAGTGTGTCTTATCGAGTTTGTTAGGATGCATTAGTGAGTCTGGACTTTGACCGTGTATGATTTCGAAAACTATTGCTTATCCTTGTTGGTTAAAAAAAATTAATATGTAAATATTATGTGGTACTAACGTGCTAGTTGTTATGTGATAGATGTCTGGCTTAGAACTTGTTATCACATTCAGCGACTCCGAACCAGAATCTTCAAATGGTGTTCCAGTCATTAACCTGTTCGATGATGAAAACGATACCTTTGGGGAAGACTCACAATTTTCGGATGAATCAATTGAAGAGGAACCGGAAAGTGATCATGAGGAGGAAGAAATACAGGAAATATCGAAAGACAAGTTTGAAAGAGGAAAGAAACGAAAGGCTACTGAATTGGAAAATCCAAATCCCAAGTTTAGTGAGGATGTTGTGGCACCAACTCCACCAGACACTTCCACCCCTATTCCCGCTATTCCTATTAGTTCTATCCCGACATCCAGTTCTTCAGCCCTCTGTAACGTCCTCCCAATAGGGCCTGGAAGAAACGTTACTAATATCAAATAAACCAACATATTATAATACGAGAACAATACTAAATGAGAAAATTTAACTTTATTGAGTACGCAGTGGAAAATGAAATGTCGTTACAATAATGGAAATAACGATAAAGTAATTGTTCATATGCAGAGGTAATAAATGCGATATCTCTTGATCCTAAGTCCAAGTAGCATCACATAAGTAGTAGATAAGAAAGCTTGAATCAAACAGCACATGAACAAAATATGCTAAAGTGTCAACCAAAAAGGTTGAGTGAAGTTCATAGGTTTAACAAAAGTAGTTATCGTTGTTTTTAGACCACAAGATTTAGTTGTAAAGTTGATCTCCCGCAGGATCAAAAAGTAGATCTCGCAGATCCAAAAGTTATGCCAGTGCGTGATATTTAGACTAAACATTCAAGTTTGCCCCATGATAAGTTGTGTCTGTCCTTGTCGGTTTTATTTCATTATCAAGTAATACAAAGACTTAGTCAAATGTATCGGGGACGTTACTCCCGATAGGCCTACCCCCAATAATTAAGCATGCAATCAACGAGCAATTAAAAATATCACTGTAGGGACTTAGTCAGACATAGCCGGGTATAGCATAGTTTTAGCAGTTGGTACTTGTGTCTAAATTGTAAATAGTAAAAGCAGCATGTGTCTCACCCCGTAAAGTAAATAAGTTGTGCACAAAGTAAAGTGGGGCTATGAATTCACCTTAGTAAGTAGAGAGAGAGTTATTCCTCAGAATAAAGAGTTGAACGAGTGAGCAGGAAAGTCAACCTATTGACATTTAAGAGTAGTTAAGTGTTTTGCCCATGTTTAAGTTTGAGTATTTGTTTAAGTATAGTTTGTTTTACTAAGTTTCTATTCCTAGTAAGTTACTATTTTTATAAAGTTTCTATTTTTAGAAAGTTTCTTATTTTACTAAGTTTCTATGACTAGAGAATTTCTACTTTTATCAGTGTTTTCCATTTTAGGATACTTGCCGTATTAGATAAGCTTCCAATCACCCCTTTCCCTTCGAATGGCTAATTTAGATCTAGGGGCTTGAGCCATAGGACCCTTTAAATCGGAAATCCAAACCCTCTCCCTAGAATCTCGTAGAAACCATTCGTCAAGAAAGTTCGAAGATCTATACATCTCTAATACATATCCCAAAATGTTTTTGTGCTACAATATAAGTAGTAGGTTATAGGTGCTAGTAATAGTAATAGTGTATACATGTTAATTATTAGTATAAGTAGTATTAGGGTTTCATTAATTAGGGTTAGTTAATTAAAGTAGCAATTAATAACTAGGGTTTAGTAATTAATGTCCTAGGGTTTCATAAATGTTTAGAGTTTAATTAATTAGGGTTTAAGAATTATAGTTTAGGTGTAATTAGGGTTTAAGGTTTTAATATGTATTTGTATATATAATTCGTATATGTATGTATGTATATATATATATATATATATATATATATATATATATATATATATATATATATATATATTTACATGTATATATGTATATATAAATCTAGGTGTGTTTATGTATATACTTATGAATAACAAGTTTATAATATGAATATGAATTAACAAAGATCAAAGTTTATGTAAATAGTTTAGGGTTTATGTTATACCTTTGAAGATTCAAGATAATTAACAAAGAAAAGATGAACACGATGAAGATGGAAGATCAAAGCCTTGAAAATCTTGAAGAACTCCTTGAAGATTCTTGAAGAACACGAAGAACAAGCTTGAAGATTCGAATACCACAAGAGAGGGAAAGGGAGAGATTGTTTTTGATAGAGGATTTTGGTGTGATTTGTGAATGAGAAACTAGGAGTCTAGGAGTGTTTATATAGTGCAAGTATTAGAGTGTTAGTCAACATAAGGATGTTCTAATTAATGATTTTATTTTGTTTTATAATTTTTAGTCAACAATAGGTGGTACTAGTTTATAATTAGTCAACATAAGGATGTACTAGTTTATACTTTATTTTTAGTCAACATAAGGATGTACTAGTTTAAGATTCTTTAGTCTCATTATTATTACTATTATTATTATTATTATTATTTTTACATTTACTACATGATAAGTATTATTTTCTTTTTACTAATTCATGACTTGTATATATTTAGTTCCCAATTGTTTTATTATTTATATAAATGTCACTTTTTATTTATTACTTATAGGTTATTAGTTATAATATTACATAAATGCATAAATTTTAATTAGCAGTGAGTGTCGACTAACAGTTTATTATTTTCATCTTTTATTAACTTGTCAATTTTTACACAAAGTTAATTAATATGTTTTCTAACTCTTAACACTTAACAATTGTTGATTAAAGTTTAATCATTAAGTTTTAATTATATTGTTTGGGCTTTTAATATTGGAAAAATATAGAATGGAAAAAATGAGGGTCGTTATAGTACCTCCCCGTTATTGAAAACTTCGTCCCGAAGTTTTTAGGTAATTTCCTCGTTTGCATCAGCAGTTGAGAAGAGATGGGGATATTTCCGTTTCATATTGTCTTTGCGTTCCCAGGTATATTCGGGGCCTCTACGCGAATTCCAACGGACTTTAATGATAGGTATGTTGCTTTTACGCGTTTGTTTGACCTCTCCTTCCATGATTTCTATAGGTTCTTCAACGAAGTGCATTTTATCATTAATGCGAAGATCATTCAAAATGATGATGTTATACAAGTCATTTCAGTAAATTGGATACATGAAATGTGTTATGAATAGTATTGAGCTCATTTAAAACCTTGAGCATTTTATGCCACAATATTAGGGCAGACAAACAGAGAGGAGTTCGTGAAAATCACAGTCATGAAATTTGATAGAGATCTTCATTGTTTACAACAAGAATATTTTAATGATGAATATAAGTTGAAAAATAAAGTTTTATCACTATTGAATAATATGGATAAAACGATTCGTTTATATGAAGAGTATAAACGAAGCTATCATAAAAGAGTGAAATGAGAAAATTAAATGTTCGCCTTAACTTTTGACGTAGTCACGATTGATTTCCGGAATTCAAGGAATTAAAGGAAATCTTCGTAATCTATAAGATTTGATTCTCCGGTATTTACGAAATTTTGAGATTTGTTTGATTAAATGCGGTGATTTGCCTCGATTGATGTGTTTGGAATTTTGCTATAAATTAGCTTCTTCCGTTTCATTATCTTCACCACTTCTATACTTTCTTTTTCAATTCAAACTTCCAAAAGATTAAGAAAATGCTTAATCCAGTTCTGATCCTGGTTATTATATTGACCATCTATGCAGTCATTCTTCTTTTTCTTTTACCACCAGAGGAATCTGTTTACTTCTACTATGCTCTTGGGGTTATAGTATTTTTAATTATCCCATGTCTTTATATTGCTATACGCATTGATA
Organism: Rutidosis leptorrhynchoides; assembly: GCF_046630445.1. Taxonomy (NCBI): domain Eukaryota; kingdom Viridiplantae; phylum Streptophyta; class Magnoliopsida; order Asterales; family Asteraceae; genus Rutidosis; species Rutidosis leptorrhynchoides. The sequence continues at coordinate 337,016,380 of NC_092338.1, read as the reverse complement.
TACACGGTTTGTAATTTCGGAGTCGTTATCGGGCTTTATATTTTCCCTTATATGTCGGAGCTTTATGTTTTTGTTTCTTCTTCCCGACTTCAAGTCAAGCGAGTAATGGTCTAGAATTCATAGGTATGAAGTTTCGAATGATCATAATATATAAAGTAGAAAGGAAAGGTAATAGCACGATTTGATTTGTCATATTACCAGAATATCCGGAAAAGACCGAATCATTAAGAAAAATATTTTCTTGATATGTTTAGAGGTTAAATAGAATGTAAGAGTCGTGTAACATGGCAAATGATGATTATAAAGTCTATGAATCATCATCTTCCATAAAAAAAAACTTAGCATGACTTACTGTAATATAATCACGTTGGCCTGACGTCATTATAATATACTAACTCATGCTTCAATTCCCAACACTTCTTCAAAACATTTATAATTTAAACTCTAATTTTACAGAATATAGAAACTAAAACAGTTACCTTTATAAAGATATCGCAAAGAGATACTTAATTGCGGACAAGAATCGTTATGAAGATATCTTCCGAAATATAGAGGATATTTATGATGATATTTTGGAATTTCTATGTTCGAAAGTTGATGAAGAAAAATTTTCTGCAAGCTTTTAACATGACTTCGGAGCAAGATATTCTCTAAAGATTTCACCGGATCCAGAATTTCCTGGATTCTTTGAATATAGGGTTTGGCCCTTGTGTTTGTCCTTGGTCTCCTCCATGGTTAGCTCAATCCGTTTTTCAGTTCCAAATTTTCTTTTGGGCTTTTCCAACGTACCATTCTTTATTATCAAACTGTTGGCCCTTAAGACCATCTACAATTTTTCTGTTTCCTCTGCATTTAATGCAGCCATATTTGAATCATTGGTTATCAATCCGAGATGGTTTCAAGAAATTTCATTTTTAGATGATTAAACGCTAATTATGATCGTCAAGATTCAAAGGATGTTTTTAAGAATTTTGAATTTGAAATGTTTAAGCGTAAGATGCATCCATCAATGGATCTAACGGTTGACGAAGAAATATTGTGATTTTCAAAAGTAAGGAATGGTAAGTTCGGTGGTTTGATGTGATAATTCATCATAGAATACGAATGAATATAATTCATGAATGTAGTGATCTTTAGGAAGATAACACTTGCTAAAGCTTTACTTAAATTCCGATAGGTCAAAATTAGAATATGTAATTGAATTTGTATGAAAATGGTTGTTCTTTAGTGAACGGATACATAGGTGGATGTAAGTAGTATAGTTATTGATTATTGAATCAGAACTGAAGAATGTATAATAATGTGAGATATAAATGTTTCTCGGGTATTACCTACCCGTTAAAATATTTTCATAATTAACAGTTTGTACAAAAGAATTACAATCTTTATGAAGATATATGTATTCTTCAGATATAATATAGATTTAATGAGTAATATAATATTAAACTCATTTAATTTGCTGTTGAAATGAGAATAAATAATCTCCAAAATCTTAGAGATTTCATAATTGTCGCGAAATATTTCGCTAAATGAAGTTATGAATCAATGCTTAATTGTTCATTGTTATTGATATATCTTGGTATATGATGTTGGTGCTCGTGAAATCCTTGTGAAATTCACAAGACACGAATAATGTTTTCTAAAAAGTTTCGAGTACATCGAAAATGAAAGTATACAATCAATCATGTATTTGAGTAATACACTTGATTTATTATGAAATGGAGTTTATTGTGTTGAAGCAGTGATTAACGATTGTTAAGTCATTAACAAGGGATGTACATCATAGCATATTAGTGATATGAATTAACCAAGTAGTACATACTAGTTTAGATTCACACGTAATAGCTTAGTACGAAAAGATATATTATTGTTTCAAATCATATATATATATATATATATATATATATATATATATATATATATATATATGTATATATAATTCTTCAGGAAGAATGAGTCAATACATCTTAACTCATTATTACTAGTATTCCTTGGTATCTATGGGGCGTATGATGTTGATATCCGAGGTACCGAGTGTGATGTTGAGGTTTGCGGTGTGGTTGTTGTTGTTGGTAAAGCTGATGCTGTTGGTGGTGATGCTGATGGTACTGGTTATGCTGCTGGTGCTGCTGCTGGTGTTCGTAGGTTTCGCACCATATTCTCTAGAGCCACCACTCGAGCGCGAAGCTCGTTGACTTCTTCTATTATTCCGGGATGATTGGCGGTTCGGACAAGTGGATGTATAAGATCTAGAATTTTAGATATTATATATTCGTGACTGGATATCCTGGAAATGAGGGTGAAAATAGTGTTCCGAACGGGTTCGCCGGTAAGTGCTTCAGGTTCTTCACCAAGAGGTGAATTCAGTTGATGGAAGGGATTACCTTCTTCTTGTCTCCATTGATTAAGTTTACTACGAACCCATCCCCAATTCATCCAAAATAGATGATGGCTGATTGGTTCGTTTGTTCCGGTTACGCTGCCATTGGAACTCGAGGAATCAGTTGAGAAATCCACATTATGTGATTTGAATTAGGGTTTGATATGAGATTAGTGTTGAATACTGGATGATATATTCATCTCCTTGAATATGTATATGTAGCAAAAAGATTTTCGTAATTTACGGAGGAAATTTAGGAAAAGTGTTAGCCAAAGATTATTGGGATAGATACGATAAGATATAATAAGATATGATGTGTCTATACTCTAATAATGGCAGTATGACGTGTCTAGATGATAAGTATGTAATCTGATAATCTTTTGATTAAAGATTTTCAATTCGTAATGACCTATTCAGGTCCAGGGGCTTGAGCTATAGGATTCTTTAAATCAGTAATCCAAACGCTTTCTATCCTAAAGTTTCGTAGACGTCATCCGTCAAGAAAATTCAATGATCAAAACAATAAGAAAGCAAAGAAAGAAATGAATATGAATAGTGATGACATTATAATGTTTTTGAGATTCTCGATAACTCAATGACATTTTCTGGTTCGCAAACCGATGCATAAAGGCATAAGGCATATAGGTACGTGATATAACAGGGAGTTATATACGTTTGAGTATGAATAGTAACAAATATAGGAGCTTCAAAATGCATGGATAATATTTCATGTAATACTTATGTAATACACAAACCATGATAGATGACTTAGAAATGTCAAGAATATCTAAAATCATTGTGTCGCATTTAGATGAGGTGGTGTAATTGGATAGTACTCAGGAAAGTCCTTAGATTGGCCTGGCATTCTAAGATAAGTAAAGTTTCTAAAGTATAGTGTAGCATTTAACAGTTAAAGGCAACAATTAAAGGAACTATGGTCAAGGAAAGTTGTAGTCCTACATTAGGAAAGAGACTTTGATTAGAATCTTTAAGTCAAGTTTGGTAAAGCATGATTGTTAAGATTATAAGGTAATCCTAAGTGCTTTAAGTCTAAGGCAGGAAAGGTTATAGTTTCCTAGATTGCTAAGGCACCCTAGCTAGCAAGTAAGGCACACATAAAAATGAAATCCTGATTCTCTATAACAGCCTAGTTAAGCTCTGATACCAATCTGTAACGTCCTCCTAATAGGGCCTGGAAGAAACGTTACTAATATCAAATAAACCAACATATTATAATACGAGAACAATACTAAATGAGAAAATTTAACTTTATTGAGTACGCAGCGGAAAATGAAATGTCGTTACAATAATGGAAATAACGATAAAGTAATTGTTCATATGCAGAGGTAATAAATGCGATATCTCTTGATCCTAAGTCTAAGTAGCATCACATAAGTAGTAGATAAGAAAGCTTGAATCAAACAGCACCTGAGACAAAATATGCTAAAGTGTCAACCAAAAAGGTTGAGTGAAGTTCATAGGTTTAACAAAAGTAGTTATCGTTGTTTTTAGACCACAAGATTTAGTTGTAAAGTTGATCTCCCGCAGGATCAAAAAGCAGATCTCGCAGATCCAAAAGTTATGCCAGTGCGTGATATTTAGACTAAACATTCAAGTTTGCCCCATGACAAGTTGTGTCTGTCCTTGTCGGTTTTATTTCATTATCAAGTAATAGAAAGACTTAGTCAAACGTATCGGGGACGTTACTCCCGATAGGCCTACCCCCAATAATTAAGCATGCAATCAACGAGCAATTAAAAATATCACTGTAGGGACTTAGTCGGACATAGCCGGGTATAGCATAGTTTTAGCAGTTGGTACTTGTGTCTAAATTGTAAATAGTAAAAGCAACATGTGTCTCACCCCGTAAAGTAAATAAGTTGTGCACAAAGTAAAGTGGGGCTATGAATTCACCTTAGTAAGTAGAGAGAGAGTTATTCCTCGGAATAAATAGTTGAACGAGTGAGCAGGAAAGTCAACCTATTGACATTTAAGAGTAGTTAAGTGTTTTGCCCATGTTTAAGTTTGAGTATTTGTTTAAGTATAGTTTGTTTTACTAAGTTTCTATTCCTAGTAAGTTACTATTTTTATAAAGTTTCTATTTTTAGAAAGTTTCTTATTTTACTAAGTTTCTATGACTAGAGAGTTTCTACTTTTATCAGTGTTTTCCATTTTAGGATACTTTCCGTATTAGATAAGCTTCCAATCACCCCTTTCCCTTCGAATGGCTAATTTAGATCTAGGGGCTTGAGCCATAGGACCCTTTAAATCGGAAATCCATACCCTCTCCCTAGAATCTCGTAGAAACCATTCGTCAAGAAAGTTCGAAGATCTATACATCTCTAATACATATCCCAAAATGTTTTTGTGCTACAATATAAGTAGTAGGTTATAGGTGCTAGTAATAGTAATAGTGTATACATGTTAAGTACTAGTATAAGTAGTATTAGGGTTTCATTAATTAGGGTTAGTTAATTAAAGTAGCAATTAATAACTAGGGTTTAGTAATTAATGTCCTAGGGTTTCATAAATGTTTAGAGTTTAATTAATTAGGGTTTAAGAATTATAGTTTAGGTGTAATTAGGGTTTAAGGTTTTAATATGTATTTGTATATATAATTCGTATATATATGTATATATATATATATATAAATATATATTTTTTTTTACATGTATATATGTATATATAAATCTAGGTGTGTTTATGTATATACTTATGAATAACAAGTTTATAATATGAATATGAATTAACAAAGATCAAAGTTTATGTAAATAGTTTAGAGTTTATGTTATACCTTTGAAGATTCAAGATAATTAACAAAGAAAAGATGAACACGATGAAGATGGAAGATCAAAGCCTTGAAAATCTTGAAGAACTCCTTGAAGATTCTTGAAGAACACGAAGAACAAGCTTGAAGATTCGAATACCACAAGAGAGGGAAAGGGAGAGATTGTTTTTGAGAGAGGATTTTGGTGTAATTTGTGAATGAGAAACTAGGAGTCTAGGAGTGTTTATATAGTGCAAGTATTAGAGTGTTAGTCAACATAAGGATGTTCTAATTAATGATTTTATTTTATTTTATAATTTTTAGTCAACAATAGGTGGTACTAGTTTATAATTAGTCAACATAAGGATGTACTCGTTTATACTTTATTTTTAGTCAACATAAGGATGTAATTGTTTAAGATTCTTTAGTCTCATTATTATTACTATTATTATTATTATTATTATTATTATTTTTACATTTACTACATGATAAGTATTATTTTCTTTTTACTAATTCATGACTTGTATATATTTAGTTCCCAATTGTTTTATTATTTATATAAATGTCACTTTTTATTTATTACTTATAGGTTATTAGTTATAATATTACATAAATGCATAAATTTTAATTAGCAGTGAGTGTCGACTAACAGTTTATTATTTTCATCTTTTATTAACTTGTCAATTTTTACACAAAGTTAATTAATATGTTTTCTAACTCTTAACACTTAACAATTGTTGATTAAAGTTTAATCATTAAGTTTTAATTATATTGTTTGGGCTTTTAATATTGGAAAAATATAGAATGGAAAAAATGAGGGTCGTTATACCCTCCGCCAAAACGCAGGGAGACAGTCAAGATAACCTATAAGCAATTTCTTTGAACACAAACATTTTGGGTTAAATGATGCGCTGTTGTTTTAAACCATGGTATCATATAACGTTTTGTATAATATTACTAGTGTGGTTTGCTTAATGTTTGATGTAAGATAAGCATATGTAAAATAGTGAAGTGTGAAATGCAATAATTTTCCATGGTTGAGTATTATTTGGGTGATAGTAATTGATTTCTGTACTAAGCTATTAAGTATGAACTTTAACGGGTAGGTACTACCCTAGATATAATTATAAAACGCTAATAAGAAGAAAAGGCTTTTATAATAATAACTGGTTCATATTATTAATAAGCTACGATGTACTGTAAATACATACTACATCTATAATATTCTATGTGAATAATTATTTTTTTTCATTCTTATTGAAGATTATGGCACGATTGAACCGAATGACGGAACAAGAAATCGAGGAACTCATCAATCAGCGAGTGGACGACAGAATGTTATGGGTCGAGGCTGCGAGAGGTGCTGCAGTTAACCCAAATCCTCGTGTGAGATGTACTTACAAAACTTTTCAAGGTTGCAAGCCCTCATCATTCAGTGGAACAGAAGGACCAGTTGGTTTAATCCGGTGGATCGAAAAGATTGAGTCTGTGTTTAAAATCAGTGGTTGTATTGAGAAGGACATGACCAAGTATGCATCGTGCACCTTACAAGATAGTGCACTCACATGGTGGAAAAACTATGTGAAGGCCGTAGGAGGAGATGTAGCTTATGATACTCCCTGGGAAGAATTCAAAACAATGCTAATCAACGAGTATTGTCCAAGGAACGAGGTTAGGAAGTTGGAAGCTGAATTACGAAGCCTGAAATTTGTTGGTACTGAACTCACCAACTACAATCAGCGATTCATGGAATTAGCTTTGCTATGTCCCGAATTGGTACCAACCGAAGAACGGAAGATAGAACTGTACAAAGATGGTTTGCCTAAAAATGTCAAAGCAAATGTTACAGCATCGAAACCCAAGACTATTCATGAAGCCATCACCATGGCGAACGAGTTGATGGACCAGATTATTCTGGATAAGAACACCGATGTCAAGACATCGAGAAACAAAAGAAAGTGGGAAGGTAATCATCAACAATCCAACAAGAAACAAGAAACCACGCAAGGTGCGGGTAGCGGTTCGAACTCAGGTTACAAAGGACGAAATCCTTTATGTAACAGATGCCACAAACATCACTCTGGTTATTGTAATGTGGTGTGCAAAAATTGTAATCGAAGGGGTCATCTTGATGAAGATTGTCGGATTCCTGTTACAAATACAAATGGCACCAAGACTCCTGTCACTAATGCAAATAGAACTGCCTTGGCCACTGTTACCTGTTATGGGTGTGGGAAACAGGGTCATTATAAGAGCCAGTGTCCGAATCCAGAGAAGAATAATGGATCTGCACGTGGAAGAGCATTTGTTATTAATGCTAGAGAGGCGTGTGAAGACCCGGAGCTTGTTACGGGTACGTTTACCATTAATAACTTATCCGCATCTATTATATTTGATACTGGTGCTGATAGAAGTTACGTGAGTAGAGACTTTTACGCTAAATTGAATTGTTCATCATTACCTCTAGATGCTAAGTACATGATTGAGTTAGCTAATGGTAAACTAATTAAAGCCGATAAAATTTGCCATGATTGTAAAATAAATTTAGCCGGAGAAATATTTAAGATTGATTTGATACCCGTAGAATTAGGAAGTTTTGATGTAATAGTTGGCATGGACTGGATGTCCAAAATATGAGCTGAAGTTGTGTGTGCCAAGAAGGTAATTCGCATTCCTCGTAAGGATAAAACGCCAGTAATGATTTATGGAGAGAAGGGTAACTCAAAGCTAAAACTCATTAGTTGTTTGAAAGCTCAAAAGTGCTTGAAGAAAGGGTGTTATGCTATCTTAGCACATGTTAATAAAGTCGAAACGAAGAAAAAAGTGAAGAGCATCAATGGCGTGCCTGTGGCAAGAGATTTTCCTGAAGTCTTTCCGGAAGAGTTGTCGGGATTACCTCCATTTAGATCTGTAGAATTTCAAATAGATCTAGTACCAGGAGCTGCACCAGTGGCTCGTGCTCCATATAGACTTGCACCGTCTGAGTTAAAAGAACTTCAAAGTCAGTTAAAAGAATTACTGGACCGTGGATTCATACGACCAAGTACTTCACCGTGGGGAGCTCCGATTTTATTCGTCAAGAAGAAAGATGGATCTTTTAGGATGTGTATAGATTATCGTGAATTAAATAAGTTAACTATCAAGAATCGGTATCCACTACCGAGAATTGACGACTTATTTGATCAACTGCAAGGATCATGTGTGTACTCGAAAATCGACTTAAGATCGGGCTATCATCAATTACGTGTCAAAGAAGAAGATATTCTGAAAACTGCTTTTCGGACACGTTATGGTCATTACGAATTTTTGGTTATGCAGTTTGGGTTGACTAATGCGCCAGCTGTATTCATGGACCTCATGAATCGAGTTTGTAGTCCGTATTTAGATAAGTTTGTTATCGTTTTCATTGACGATATTCTTATCTATTCCAAGAGTGAGCAAGAGCATGAGCAGCATTTAAGGTTGGTATTAGAATTGTTAAGAAAAGAACAGTTATACGCCAAATTTTCTAAGTGTGCATTTTGGTTGAAAGAAGTGCAATTTCTTGGCCACGTTGTTAGTAGCAAAGGAATTCAGGTTGATCCAGCTAAAATTGAGGCCATTGAAAAATGGGAGACTCCTAAGACACCAACGCAGATACGCCAATTTTTGGGTTTAGCTGGTTATTATAGAAGGTTTATTCAAGATTTTTCCCGAATAGCTAAACCATTAACAGCGTTAACGCAAAAAGGGAAGAAGTACGAATGGACTTCTGAGCAGGAAAGTGCATTTCAATTACTGAAGAAGAAGTTGACTACAGCACCTATTTTATCGTTACCTAAAGGGAACGATGATTTTGAGATATATTGTGACGCTTCGCGACAAGGTTTTGGTTGCGTCCTTATGCAACGGAAGAAAGTTATAGCATACGCATCCCGACAATTGAAGATTCACGAGCGGAATTATACAACGTATGATTTAGAATTGGGAGCATTAGTGTTTGCATTGAAGATATGGAGACACTATTTATATGGGGTTAAATGCACTGTGTTTACTGATCATAAAAGCCTTCAACATATTTTTGATCAGAAACAGCTGAACATGAGGCAACGTAGGTGGGTCGAGCTGATAAACGACTATGATTGTGAGATTCGCTATCATCCCGGGAAAGTGAATGTAGTGGCCGACACTCTAAGCAGAAAGGAACGGGAACCAATTCGAGTACGAGCGATGAACATAAAAATTCGCATGAATCTCAACTCATAAATCAAAGAGGCTCAACGAGAAGCTCTTACTAAAGAAAACATAGGAAATGAAATAATGAAGAAGTATGGGAAACAACTCGTTATACGGGAAGACGGAATTCGATATTTTGCAAACCGTATTTGGGTACCAAAGTTGGGTGGATTAAGGAAGTTGATATTGAACGAGGCACATAAGACAAGATACTCGATACATCCTGGAGTTGGAAAGATGTATCAAGATCTTAAGACGCATTATTGGTGGCCTAATTTAAAGACAGATGTTGCAACATATGTTGGGGAATGTTTAACTTGTTCCAAAGTCAAAGCAGAATACCAGAAGCCGTCAGGGTTACTTCAACAACCAGAAATCCCAGAATGGAAATGGGATGGTATTACCATGGATTTCATCACAAAGTTACCTAAGACTGCCTGGGGTTATGACACCATTTGGGTAATAGTTGATCGTCTTACCAAATCTGCACATTTCTTGCCTATAAAGGAAACAGATAGAATGGAGAAACTATTACGATTATACATAAAGGAAATTGTTTCAAGGCATGGAATACCTATTTCCATTATATCCGATCGTGATAGTAGATTTACATCAAAGTTTTGGCAATCACTACAGGAGGCCCTGGGAACTCGTTTGGATATGAGCACCGCATATCATCCACAAACTGACGGGCAGAGTGAAAGATCAATTCAGACTCTTGAAGACATGCTCAGGGCATGTGTGATCGATTTTGGAAACGGATGGGATAAATATCTACCATTAGCAGAATTCTCGTATAATAACAGTTATCATGCGAGCATTAAAGCTGCACCATTCGAAGCATTTTATGGAAGGAAGTGTAGATCCCCTATCTGTTGGAATGAAGTAGGAGATCGACAATTAACTGGTCCCGAGATCATACACGAAACGACTGAGAAGATAGTACAAATCAAGGAGAGATTGAAAACTGCCCGTAGTCGCCAAAAGAGCTACGCCGATGTCCGAAGGAAACCATTAGAGTTTCAGATCGGTGACATGGTTATGTTAAAGGTGTCACCTTGGAAAGGTGTAATACGTTTCGGTAAAAGGGGTAAACTGAACCCAAGGTATGTAGGCCCGTTCAAGATCATCGAACGCATTGGACCGGTAGCTTATCGACTCGAGTTACCGCAACAACTCGCCGGTGTACATAATACATTTCATGTATCAAACCTTAAGAAATGTCTTGCAAAGGAAGATCTCACCATTCCTCTTGAAGAAATCCAAGTCGACGAGAAACTACAATTCATAGAAGAACCAGTCGAAATCATGGACCGTGAAGTTAAACAACTCAAGCAGAGCAACATACCGATTGTTAAGGTTCATTGGAATGCTCGAAGGGGTCCCGAGTTTACTTGGGAATGAGAGGATCAGATGAAACGAAAGTACCCACATTTGTTTCCCGAGAACGCAAAATAGGTACAATTTTAAAATTTCGGGACGAAATTTATTTAACGGGTAGGTACTGTAACGACCCGGATTTTTCCGATCATTTTATACCTATGAGATTAATATTTACATAAATTAAACCTTACCAACATGATAAGCAATCTAAATTGTTGGGATTTATGTTTTTAAAAAGAGTTTTACACAACGTTTGACCGTCCAATTTGACCGATGATATCACGAACTATATAACAAACGATAATTATACATTTGTGTATATATATGTATTTATATATATTTAACATGATCTAAGAATGGTTTAACATCTTATTGTGTACTAATAACAATAAGTTATAAGTATACTTTGAGACTACTAACTTAAGTTTTCAAAATGATAACTATACGTAACGTTATTTGACATATATACCTTTAACCTATAATACTTATACAAGTATCGTATAAATATATATTTAATCACTTTTAAAGGGCTTATATACATAAAACAATATAAGTATATTTATAAAAGATAGCTATATTTGAATTCTCGTTCCGTTTCCTCAAAATTTCTACATGTATACCTAGAGTATATGTACTCGTATCATACCCAGCTCCTATACGTATTTACTATTAGTATATACACATCACAATCACTTTATTAGCAGCCATGAGTCAGCCAATTTTGGATCTTAGGATGCATGATTAATCAATTTGGCATATTACAAGACTTTTGCACAATATTACAAATTTATACATCTTTTCACCACCATTTATACTCCATTCTAATTTCATTTTTACTACACATTTTCTCTAACCAAAAACACACTCTTAGGAACCTTAAGTGTTCTTCACAATCTCAGCAAATAACCATGAAGATCTAGCTTCAAAAACAACCCTTAATCATCATAAGAAAATCCATTCAAGAACACTTTAAAAATCCTTCCAAGTAAACAAGTTTACTTCCAACCTTTCAATCCAACTCCACCACTCTTTTGGTTCTAGGATTTTTCTCATCTTTTACAGTAACTTTGTCCAAGTAACTTGAGGTAGTAACCTTATTCATAATCTTATTCAATTCATATTCATATAGCTATCTTATTTTGTGGTATAAAATTTTAACAACAAGAACATAGTTTGAATGATTTCAAACTTGTTCGCAAACTAAATAGATCCTTCTAACTTGACTTTTAAAATACTTCAATACCTGTAATATATCATAATGATATGCTAACTTAACAAGATATAACTTGGTTTTACAAAGAACACCTTAAAAACTGAATCTACGTCGTCGGAGTGCAACCGGGGGCTGTTTTGGGTTGGATAAATAAAAACAATCTTGAACTTTGAATTGGAAGTTCATGTTCTGGAAAAATGATATTTCTTATGAATATGTTAACACATAAAAATTTTATGGTTTAACTCAAAGTGTAAGTATTTTTAGAAAAATGATCATTAAATGTTGTTTTTATGATGGAAAATGATCACTTTCATAAGTTTCACCAAAGTTTTACCTATAACCTGTGATTTCGAATACAAACTAAGGTATTATAAGTTCATATTCTTAAAATTTGACTCGATCCAAGGAAGTGGCAAGTTGAACCAACAAAAACAGAGTTGTGATGAAGAAACTACGACTAAAACAAGATCGGGTATCCGAAGCTAGTTTAGCTACGAAAATATTTGGAGAAAAATTAAATTAATCATATATTTTCTAATTAATATGATATTTCATATATATTTACTTATGATTTGATTTTATATATTTCAGGACCACCCGCAAACAACACGAGAAGATTAATCATAAGACCTCATGATTGTACGCAACACGTTATTTGACAACACGGTACTTTATGTACGCAACACGTCACTTGACAACATGGTACCATGGGTTGAGATTAATTCTGATAAATACGAATACGATGGGGTCTTTATTTATTTTATTTAAGCAACTAATTGTGGACCACTAACATCGGACTGCTAACTACGAACTAAGAAAATATTAAAAGTATTAAAAGTATTAAAAGTATATATATATATATATATATATATATATATATATATATATATATATATATATATATATATATATATATATATATATATATATATATATATATATATATATATATATATATATATATAACGATTACTTAAAAAGAAAATATGTTGATATATTATATATATGGTTAGGTTCGTGATATCTATCGGAGACCAAGTCGTGATAAATACCTTCAAGGCAAAAGTGAGTATATAGTCCCACTTTTAAACTCTAAATATTTCGGGATGAGAATACATGCATTTTATGATTTACGTTATGGACACAAGTGATTAAAAATATATATTCTACGTCGAGTTGTACCACTGGCATACTTCCCTGTAACTTGGTAACTACTATTTACATGAGGTATTGTAAACGCGAATCCTGTTGATAGATCTATCGGGCCTGACAACCCCAACCGGACTGGACGACCAGTATTCAACGGTTGCACAGTACTTCGTTTCGGTGACTACACTTGGTACGGTGTAGTAAGATTTCATAATAAAGGGAATATGCGACGTTGATTAAATGTTAAGTATGGTTATCAAGTGCTCAACAACTTAGAATATTTTTATTAAAACGTTTATATATGAAATCTTGTGGTCTATATTTATAACGCTGCCGGCATTAAACCTATATCTCACCAACTTTATGTTGACATTTTAAGCATGTTTATTCTCAGGTGATAACTAAAAGCTTCCGCTGCAACATGTTGAATTTAAGCAAGATCCTGAGTATGCATATTTGTGTCAAAAATAAAACTGCATATCGGAGGATTTGTAATGTAAAATATGTTGGAAGTCGTATTGTTATTATCACATGTAAAGTTTGTAAGTCTAAGATTATCACTAAACGATAATCATTATTAAGTTGTTTCAACCTTGTATTTGTAATAAAAGCTATGGTTTGTATTGTAAAAACGAATGCAGTTTTTGAAAAATGTCGCATATAGAGGTCAATACCTCGCGATGAAATCATATGTTATTGTATTTGTCCTTATGGTTAAGGTTGGGTTATGACACCAACGATATTTGATTCATCGAAAACGGAGCTACGGTCAAAAAGTTATGGCCAAAACAAGAAACTGAAAACTGACCTGAAGGTTGGAGCGGCGCTCCACCTTATGGCGCGGCGCTCCGAATGCGTCAGAAGCAATTTTCAGCTTTTTTATAAGGTTTAAATGAGGGGTACTTTGGTCTTTTCATTTAGGGTAGGTTTAGGGTCACCAAAACTGATCTAGAACTCCATTGGAGCTCATTTCTCACCCACACAAACAATCTCATCCATATCTAAAGAGAGAGGAAGGGTTTTAGAGTGAGAGAGCTTGAATTGGAGAAGGAGTTGAATTCTCACCAAAGCTCGGGTTTTAAAGTTGTTCATCTCGCTCCTAGCTATGTTTTGGTAGTATTGGTAAGTTCTAACTCCAAATTTCATTTGTTAGATTTGATATTCAAGTTAGGGTTTGAGATTGTTAGTTGTAAAACCCATTTGGTTGATGAAGAGGGTTTATAGAAACTTGCTATTTTGATATTTGGCGGGTTTTGGGTTGGTTAATGATATAACCATGTTTAAGACTTGTAAATGGTGTATAATCACTAGTGTTAGTGATTATTGGTGTTTTGGAAACCATTAGGGTTCTTATGGTTGACTAATTTTGACTAGAGTCAAAATTAGGGTTTGTTGATGATTATGACCCAATTGTCGATTTAATAAGGTTTATAAACTTAAAATGGATTAAGTTGAAGCATAGAACCGAGTTAAATATGTTTTGGTGTCAAAACTTGCTAATGGCGTGATATTGACTTCTTATGGGTCAAATTAGGGTTTAAGTGTCATTTTGGGCAAGATAGGTGTTTAACACCTATGATTGGGTTTGATTGGCATATTAGGACCATTCTCACTTGTGTTAGTGATTATTGGTTAGTTTGGGTGCGGTTTGTGCTTGGAAGTGCATTTGGGTCGAAATTGCACTAGTTGTCAATTTGGGTTGATTTGTATATCCACCCTAATTGTGTTACTTGTTATGTGATAAATGGATTAGGTACATTCCGTCAGCGATTGCAGATTATTCGGTAGCATTCTTCAAGGCAACAAGGTGAGTGTTAATATCCTATATGCATATGTATGTGTAGGATGGGTGCGGGTCGGGTGAAGGGGTTCTCGCTTATAGAGCTCGCTTCTCGTATAAGTGGAATTGTTGGACTTGTGTATAGGTCCAATTGGCACGGTTGTACGTTTTGGTTGACCACTTTGGCGAGGTGTACACTTTGTGTGTACGTTATCACATGGGCGTGTGATGTGGACTTATATAACCCCAATGACGAAGGGTTAATATAGTGAGTGGAATAATTATATGTGTAGGTATATAATGTATCTATTTGTTGTAGCGTGAAATGTGTAGTGTCGAGGTGCTAAGACACCACGTTTCACGTGATGAGTGAAGCATCGAGGTGTTAAGATGCCACTCGGGGTGAAGCATCGAGGTGTTAAGATGCCACCTAGGGGTGTAGTGTCGAGGTGTTAAGACACCACTCCGTAAAATAATGAGTGAAGCATCGAGGTGTTAAGATGCCACTCGGGGTGAAGTGCCGAGGTGTTAAGGTGCCACCCTAGGGGCTAGTGATACGAGGTGTTAAGTACCCTAACGGATGTTATGAACACCGATGGCGTTTTCGCGAGCGCCATTCCCTTGTACGATTGGTTAACCATGGTTATTGTGCTGTAAGCGTAAGCAAATTATGTTATATATATATATATATATATATATATATATATATATATATATATATATATATAATGTTGTATTGTCGTGATGTAGCTAACCCTCCGGGTGTAGCTTATTGGCATTGTTTACATCGTTGTTGGTGAACTTATATTTTGTTGATGTATCTTTAGCTCGTTGCTTAGTGATCTTACGGTATGCTTAGACTAGCTTGCCTTTATGCTTGGATGCTCCGGTATGCGGTATTTGGTTTTGTGTAGTGTTTCCATTTTATGCATATATATGTATGTAGTATATTCTCACTCACTAAGCGTTAGCTTACCCTCTCGTTGTTTACCTTTTTATAGATTTGCATGGATGCGGTGGCTCGGGTAAGCGTGGGACTAGTGGACTCGCGTTGTTGCTTTAGAAGGCTTGCTTTTGGATTGATTAGGATTGGGTAGCGTATCCCCAATCGCCATGCTCGGCTTTATTTTCTGTTAAAAGTCGTGTGGTCGAAAACTTGAAATTGGTACTTAAAGGGTAATTTGGGCATATGTGGGTCTGGTGTCGTAAAACCCTTTTTATTGATGGAACGTGTTAGTTTTAACTATTATAATATGTTGTGAAAACCGTTTAGTCTAAATGTGTCGGGAAGTGGTCAAACATTTTCGCATTTGGGACTTTTTGGGACAGCAGCCTGTCCAGACCCTTTTGCGCGCCGCGCGGGGTCATGGCGCGCCGCGCCATTTGCTGCACAAAGAAATTTTTTTATTCCGCGTTATTGGTTGGTTAACGGGTTGGGTTGTTACAAGTGGTATCAGAGCATGGTCTAAGGGATTTAGGTGACTTGAGATAGGTGCCTAGACTTAGACTTCTGTATATGCTTAAGTTGTTGCGAGACTTGTAGGATTACGGGTCGGAATGGGTTATAGTTAGTGCCTTGTTTGTAAGTGGACTAACGTTTATATTAGTAATGCGGATATTATTAATATATTATTGTGTTGTGATAATAATTCTCGCGTGTGTTTTTATCGTGTAGAATTTTGTTTGTGTTTGCTTATATCATCGAGCGAGGCGGTCGTTGTACTAACAAGTTGATACGGCGTGTATGTGTAATAAGGACTTGCAAACCTTATTACGAGTGCAAATCGTGTCTAACAAGTGATGTACGATGAGTGTTTAGCAAGATGGGACGGTGTTGTGCGTGTGGTTTATACGTTCGTGATCTAATCGTTTGCATTCCTTAGAATGAAAACGGAAGATGGATGCGGAACGAGTGAGCCTATTCACGAAGGGAAGGATGAGTTAATGTTAAAGATTGAGGCCGTGTTTGAACAATATGTCTCGGTTTTCACCGGCAAAGTTAGGGAAGTAACCAAGGAGTTGGTCGAAGGACAAATGACGAAAATGGTCCGAGACCAAGTGACTAAAGTTGTAAAGGAAGAGTTTGAAAAGAGGTTTCCCAAACCTCGAGGTAGTGATGATGAAGATGTACTTGCAAGGTTATGATTACATGGTGCTCATGGTAAGAGGGCACGAAGTACGCCTGAAGCCGTCGGGAATGTGAAGAAGAAGAGTAAGAAGGGTTACAAGCTTACGTGCTTTAAGTGTGGGGAACGGGGTCATTTGGCACAAGATTGTACCGTGGTGCCTTTAGGCTCAATCAGGTGTTTCATTTGCCGGATGGAGGGACACCGAAAGTCAGAGTGTTCCGAATCGCATGACGATCGGGTTAGGAGGTTAGAGCGCGAATACATGATGGGAAGTGGAGCACGGAAGCCCAACAGTTCTACATCAGGTACTTTTAGTACGAAATTATATGTTGTTCGTTTGTAATAACATGCGGTATGTGCGTAAGTCTTAGTTAAACTTTATTCTCCGTTGGAGATAATTCGTAGCAAGCGGGCGGTTTACGTTTATGGTTCCGGTTTGCTCTCAGCAGAGTGTATAAGTGGTGTGTTGTGCCTTGATCCTATGGTGCGAATCCTTGGGTGCTTAAGCATTTTGGTTGGTATCGGGTCGTTAAGCTCGGTTGAGTGAGACCCTTAAAGTCTCAATGGTGTTGTGCATGTTATTGATATGGGTGACGTTCCTAATGGAAGTACCCTATGGTGACGTTTGATTGTCGGGCGAAGGGCATAAGACTTGGTGCAACCAAGCATTCCTTAGTATTTGGGAAATGTTTCTACCAAATCATGGAAATGGGTTTTGGTGTTCGGTCGTTAAGCGCGTGTTCGCTTTCGTGTTGAAGTTGATGAACCATGAGGTTCGTCGGGTGGATTGAAACTCTTGAAATCGAGTGTTGATCTCGATGTATGTTGGTAAAGAAGTCTACGTGACGCGACATTAGGTGCGTTTTTATACCTACTAGCGTGGTGTTCGACTCCGATTGTGTTGCGGTTACATTGTACTTAGGGTACCGAAGTGAAACCCTTAGGTACATGAGTGATCGGGTGAAATTCGACAAACTAAAGCAATTGGATGATTGCGAGTGTATAGTTCGTGTAATTTGTGGTACACTTTTCGTTCGAAGTGTTTAAGGATAGGTTAGGATCCTTGGTATGCTCAAAGTTGAAGCAAGACATGGTGATGGGCCGTGCGAACCCAATTATTGGTAAAGTCTACCTTTGGTAGCATTGTACGGGTGTACGAGATGCGGTTATGGAACGTAGTTCCAAGTGGGGGAGTTACACTCCCGCACGCGGAGGTTTTAGTGTGAGATTTCGGACAACGCTTTTGGTAGATCCGAAATTTGTGTCGGGAGCTAGATTTGGTCGATTTGTGGTAGAGTACAATTTTGGTTAAATTGTACCTATGATTTTGGATTTGAATTATCACCAAGGTGGTAATGTGGTAAATCTCGTTGAGAGATAATGGACGGGTATGGCGAGCAAGGTGAAATCCATCGGTTAAGGGATGTGCGTATCGGATCCTCTTTTAGAGAATTAATGTTTTGTGCCTATGTTTGATATAGGTGGTTCTTGCTCGATTGTGTGAATGGTTAGTGGTATCCGTTAGGATTCACTATGGCGTAGCAGAGCGCGATGTTACGCTACTCGTCGTTCGAGGCCAAAAGGGCGTTGATTGATGAAGCATGACCTTCGGGGTCCGCTGACTTCATCATGGTATTGGTGATTGATGAAGCATGACCTTCAGGGTCCGCTGACTTCATCATGGGATCGTTGATAGGTGGAGCATGACCTTCGGGGTCCGCTGACTTCATCATGAGATCGTTGATTGGTGAAGCATGACCTTCGGGGTCCGCTGACTTCATCATGGGTGTAGTGTTATATCGGTGAAGCATGACCGTTGACGGGGTCCGCTGACTTCATCCGGTGTTGAGATTTGGGAAGTGGGTCACGTGTAGTTTTCTGCCAGCCTTCATGTTGTTGGATGTGTGATCTATTGGTTGTTTTATACGCCAATGGTGGAGTCGTAAGGACCACGTTGTGTGAACTAACGGTGGTTTTATATGACGATGTTGGGGTCGTGGGGACAATGTCGTGGGATTAGTGAGGCGATAGCCGTGTTTCGCTCACATGTTGTTACGGGTGTGACAATAGTCGATTTTATACACCTTAGGTTTAGTGTTGCCATAGTCGTTTTGGGCGATTTTGGTTTTAGCCGTTGCTTATGATGTTAGGATAGTGGCGTATTGGTTGTATTGCGCACTACAAAGGATGTTTAGTGGTAAGTGTAATCCGTAAGGATTCATGTGGTTCGATCTTCAACGTTCGGATCGTTGACTTTAGGTTGAGACTTGGTCACTTTTAGCGTTGTCCTTGGTAAAGGTATGCTAAGGAATTGATATCTCGGTACGAGATTGGTTGAGTTTTTCCCGATATGGGGAAAAGAGCAGGTTTTAGTGCTCGGATAGTGGTTTTGATAAATAGCGGGTGACGATTTTAGTTGTTAAAGGTGATTCATTGGGAAGAATTGTCTAGGAAAGTTCGGATTGGAACTTAGGATTGAGGGCCGTTGAGTAGTTCCAGATTGGTTAAGTGGAGAAGATCACGAGGACGTGATCGAGTTTAAGTGGGGGAGAGTTGTAAGACCCAAATATTTATTGTACATAATGTATTTATGGTGTACGATGCGTGTATGAAGTGTACGCAGCATGTACTTGTTGCTTGCTCGAACGTCGAAGGAAACTGGATGTTGTCTGAATTGACAAGGTGTGTACTATCTTTTCAACCCCAAATAAAGTTTGAGTTGATGTTTCAAAGCCTTACCATTGGAAAGAAAATCTTATTACGTTTCCAACTATATTTGATTCATCGAAAACGGAGCTACGGTCAAAAAGTTATGGCCAAAACAAGAAACTGAAAACTGACCTGAAGGTTGGAGCGGTGCTCCACCTTATGGCGCGGCGCTCCGAATGCGTCAGAAGCAATTTTCAACTTTTTTATAAGGTTTAAATGAGGGGTACTTTGGTCTTTTTATTTAGGGTCGGTTTAGGGTCACCAAAACTGATCTAGAACTCCATTGGAGCTCATTTATCACCCACACAAACACTCTCATCCATATCTAGAGAGAGAGGAAGGGTTCTAGAGTGAGAGAGCTTGAATTGGAGAAGAAGGAGTTGGATTCTCACCAAAGCTCGGGTTTTAAAGTTGTTCATCTCGCTCCTAGCTATGTTTTGGTAGTATTGGTAAGTTCTAACTCCGAATTTCATTTGTTAGATTTGATATTCAAGTTAGGGTTTGAGATTGTTAGTTGTAAAACCCATTTGGTTGATGAAGAGGGTTTATGGAAACTTGCTATTTTGATATTTGGCGGGTTTTGGGTTGGTTAATGATTTAACCATGTTTAAGACTTGTAAATGGTGTATAATCACTAGTGTTAGTGATTATTGGTGTTTTGGAAACCATTAGGGTTCTTATGGTTGACTAATTTTGACTAGAGTCAAAATTAGAGTTTGTTGATGATTATGACTCAATTGCCGATTTAATAAGGTTTATAAACTTAAAATGGATTAAGTTGAAGCATATGATAATGCTAAAAACGAACATATATTTCATAGCATTATCCTTCAAGAAAGACAAGCTTTTAGTTGCAGTTGTCCTATTTACAAGGAATATTCGTTTAAATATTAAAAGGTGAAGACAAAAGGCAGATTCGACAAATTGAAGACGCAAACGACCAAAAAGCTAAAAAGTACAAAGTATAAGCAAAGAGGTTCAAACTATTGATGAGGAACGCCTAAAAATGACAAGAGTACAAACCGCAAAACGCAAAGTACAAGATATTAAATCATACGAAAGGACGTTCGAAAATTCGGAACCGGGACATGAACCAACTTTCAACGTACGACACAACGGATCGGAAATAATAAATTAACTATGTATATAAATATAATATAATATATAATTAATTATATAAATTATATATTTATATTATATTTATAATAAAAACCGTCGGCAGCCTTGGATCCTTTGTTTGGTGAGCTGAAATTGAGGGGACCGCACTCGCGGAGATCTGAAGAACAAAAGGGACCGCACTCGCGGAGGTCCCATTTCCTATAAAAAGGGATGCAGTTCAACGATTTTAGATACGGATATATATTTATATTTATATTTATATTTTCTTTACCCAATTTATGTATCAAGTGTCACTCCAAATCGTAATCATAATTTGTAATTTTAATTTTAAGTTAGTGATAATAATAAGGTTCGATTAGTCGAATGTTTTAAGGTTTTGTAAGTTGAAACTCTGTCCGTATACCGCTACGCTATTAATACCCACTGTAAGTTATGTTTATGTTATTTTCATTAATGTCTCGTAGCTAAATTATTATTATGCTTATTTAATGCCGAAGTAATCGTGATGTCTGACTAAATATTAAATTTGGGTAATTGGGCTTTGTACCATAATTGGGGTTTGGACAAAAGAACGACACTTGTGGAAATTAGACTATGGGCTATTAATGGGCTTTATATTTGTTTAACTAAATGATAGTTTGTGAATTTTAATATAAAGATTTATAATTTGACGTACCAATAAATAACCATATACACTCAATCGGACACGATGGGTGGGATATTTATATGTATGAATAATCGTTCATTTAACCGAACACGGGAATGGATTAATAGTCTATGGAATTATTAAAACAGGGGTGAAATTATGTACAAGGACACTTGGCATAATTGATAACAAAGTATTAAAACCTTGGGTTACACGCAGTCGATAACCTGGTGTAATTATTAAACAAAGTATTAAAATCTTGTTACAGTTTAAGTCCTCAATTAGTTGGAATATTTGACTTCGGGTATAAGGATACTTTGACGAGGACACTCGCACTTTATATTTATGACTGATGGACTGTTATGGACAAAAACCAGACGGACATATTAAATAATCCAGGACAAAGGACAATTAACCCATGGGCATAAAACTAAAATCAACTCGTCAAAAATCATGATTACGGAAGTTTAAATAAGCATAATTCCTTTATTTTCATATTTAATTGCACTTCTAATTATCGCACTTTTATTTATTGTCATTATATTTAATTGCACTTCTAATTATCGCACTTTTATTTATTGTCATTATATTTAATTGCACTTCTAATTATCGCACTTTTATTTATTGTCATTGTATTTAATTGCACTTTTAATTATCGTACTTTTTAATTATCGCAAGTTTATATTATCGCACTTTTATTTATTGCAATTTCATTATCATTATTTACTTTACGCTTTAAATTAAGTCTTTTATTTATTTAATATTTTACATTAGGTTTTAACTGCGACTAAAGTTTTTAAAATCGACAAACCGGTCATTAAACGGTAAAAACCCCCCTTTATAATAATAATATTACTTATATATATATTTGTATTTTTATAAATTAAAACTAATATAGCGTTAAGCTTTGTTTAAAGATTTCCCTGTGGAACGAACCGGACTTACTAAAAACTACACTACTGTACGATTAGGTACACTGCCTATAAGTGTTGTAGCAAGGTTTAGGTATATCCATTCTATAAATAAATAAATATCTTGTGTAAAATTATATCGTATTTAATAGTATTTCCTAGTAAAAATAAAGCTATTTCATATACACCTCGCATAACATCAAGTATTTTTGGCGCCGCTGCCAGGGAACTTAAACGCCGAAAGCGCAACGCTAATGATATAAAAAAATATAATAATTATATAATTTTGTAAAAGTTTTTATTAAGTCCTTCGTATAAAAATATAAGTTTTTTTTTAAATATAAAAATATAAAAATATAAAAATACAAAAAGAGTTTGTTAAAAAAATATATAAAGTTTATAAAAAAAAGTATTTTTACTTTTGAGTTTAAAAATAAGTATTTTATTGTTTTATAAAAATATTTAGTTATATTTATATTTTATATATATTTGATAAAACAGAAAAACAAAAAAAAAAGATAAAAAGAAAAAAACTGAACCTGTGCAAAAACGAACCCCTTTTCAGCCTAAATTTGACCCTCCGCGACTCGCGGAGCTTTTGAACTGGACCTAACCGCACTCGCGGAGGTCAATCTGACAGGTCAACCTAGGACTGCAATTAATACGAAATTAGGGTTTAATTAATTTAATTATTTAGTTTTTAGGGTTTTATTTAATTAATTAGTTTAGTTATTTATTTAATTTGTATTATTAAGTTATAATTAGTTTAATTAATTTATAAAATTAATAGTTTTATTAAATAAATAATATAAAATTGTACTTTTTACAACTTTAAGTATATTTTTATATTTTGTACTTTTTTTTATTCGTTTTAGCGTAATATTTGTAATTTTCGCTCGTATTTAGTTTTAAATCATAGTATTTGCCATAGTTATTTTTATTTCTAGATTTTTAGGCTTTGCCGTAAAATCCCTTAAATGTTTTTTCTTTAGACTAAGATTTAGGTGCTTTAAAATTTTGCGACGCTGTTCTAAGTTTTTAGTACCTTTTTAAGATATTGCCATTTGGGATATAGAATTCCTTGTAAGCTTTAATATTTTTAGACGCAACTTTTAATTCTTAGTTTTTAGTTCCTTTTTAAGTTTCGACGCGCTACTTTCTTATTTTTATTTTTCGACGCCTATTATTTTTCAATCTTTTATTTTTCGACGTTTTTCGACGCGCTCTTTTTCTTTCTTATTTCTCGACATTCTAGTTTTTAGGACTTAAAATTTTCTCTATTTCTTATCTAAATTTCTTAAATTTCAACGAAAAATTATTTTAAGCGGTTAAATTGATAGACATCAAAATTTTCTGGTTCGTAGTAATAGTTGGATTTGTACGTGGACCGGGTTATTGGAGCCAAACAGTACTCAATTATATTGAGACCAAACGAATCCTGCCCCTCTGCTGCATCTTTTGGCTATTCGAAACGTGGACAAAATCAGAAAAGTCTATTAATAGGATAACTTATATAATTTTTCTTTCTTTTTAAAAACTAATAAGATATTCAGTGAATGCACCGAGCAAAACGTTCACCACCTTTTGTACGTTCACCACCTGTAACTCGATCAAGACATCTAGCAAATATTGTCGCCGTTGATTTTTCTTTAGAATCGTCATCCAGTCAACCAAGTACTCCAATTCAAATTTCCGATAATCCATTTTTTGAACCCGACCTCACAATTGAGAATCCGGAGAATATTCAGGGACGATTCCGAGATCCTGAACCACTAATCTTTCCTCCGGAACCACCAATCATTCAAACAGAGATTGTTGAGGAACAAACCATTAAATCAGAATCCTCTAGTGATTTAGATTCAACAAATTCAATCATGGAGAATCTGGAACCTTTAAGTATGGAAGACCGAATGAGAGCTAAACGCACTGGCCAAGGTCACGCAATTACTCAACCTAACATTAATGCACCAGATTATGAAATCAAAGGACAAATTCTACACATGGTGACTAATCAATGCCAATTTAGTGGTGCACCGAAGGAAGATCCAAATGAACATCTTCGTACCTTTAATAGGATCTGTACTTTATTTAAAATAAGAGAAGTAGAGGATGAACAGATATATCCCATGTTATTTCCCTGGACTTTAAAGGGAGAAGCCAAAGATTGGTTAGAATCGTTACCTGAGGGGCGATTGATACATGGGACGTTTTAGTTGAAAAATTTCTTAAACAATTCTTTCCGGCATCTAAAGCCGTAAGACTTCAAGGAGAAATTGTTACGTTCACACAGAAGCCAAATGAAACTCTATATGAGGCATGGACAAGATTTGGTAAGTTATTAAGAGGATGTCCGCAACATGGTTTAGACACTTGTCAAATAGTACAAATATTCTACCAAGGATGCGACATCACTACAAGGAAAGACATAGACATAGCAGCTGGTGGTTCCATTATGAAGAAAACAGAAACTGACGCTTAAGATTATTGATAACACTGCTTCCCACTCACATGAGTGGCACCAAGAAAAAGATATCGTTAGATCATCTAAAGCAGCTAGAGCCGATTCTAGCCATGACTTAGATTCCATTTCCGTAAAGATAGATGCTGTCGAGAGACGAATGTAAAAGATGACTAAGGATATACACTCAATACGAATTAGTTGTGAGCAGTGTGGAGGACCACATTTGACAAAAGATTGTCTCAGTATTGAACTAACAATGGAACAAAGAGAGAATGTTTCATATCTAAACCAAAGGCCTGGAAATAATTATCAGAATAATTATCAACCGCCAAGACCGATTTACCACCAAAACCAGAATTATAATCAAAATGTTCCATACAACAACCAACAAGGACCTAGCAATCAACAAGTATCCAATAATACTTACAATCAGCAAAGACCTAATTTTAAAAACAAACCACCACAAACCGATGATAAAAAGCCGAATTTAGAAGATATGATGACGAAGCTAGTTGAATCTCAAACACAATTTTTCACATCTCAGAAACAAACAAATGAACAAAATGCTCAAGCATTTAGAAATCAACAAGCTTCTATTCAAAATTTGGAACAAGAAGTAAGTAACCTAGCAAGGTTGATAGGTGAAAGAAAACCGGGAAGTCTACCTAGTGATACAAATGCTAACCCCCGAAATGAAACAGCTAAAGCCATTACCACAAGAAGTGGTATTACACTTAAACCACCTGAAATACCTGTAATTTTTGAGGAAGCTATTCCTACTCTACAAGAACCACAACCTGAACAAGATAAGGAAAAAGAACCGGTAGTTCAAAAGGTTAATGAAGATAACACAGTTAAGGCAAAACCTTATGTTAAACCATACCAACCACCACTTCCTTACCCAAGTAAAATGAGAAAAGAGAGACTTGAAGCCGAGCAATCCAAATTCTTGGATATGTTTAAACAGATAAATGTAAATCTTCCTTTCATTGATGTGATTTCAGGAATGCCTAGATATGCTAAATTTCTAAAAGATCTAATCTCAAATAGAAAGAAAATGGAAGAACTCTCGGCTGTTACTATGAATGCTAATTGTTCAGCAGTGCTGTTGAATAAGATACCAGAAAAACTATCTGATCCAGGAAGTTTCACAATTCCATGTTTTCTGGGTAGTCTTAGTTCAATAGAAGCATTGGCAGACTTAGGTGCTAGTATAAATTTAATGTCGTATTCACTATACGCTAAACTAGACCTTGGAGAATTGAAACCAACACGAATAAGCATACAACTAGCCGATAGATCAGTAAAATATCCTAGAGGAATAATGGAGAACATGCTAGTTAAAGTTGGTACTTTAGTATTTCCAGTAGATTTTGTTGTTCTGGACATGGAAGAAGATTCTCAAGTTCCTCTCATATTAGGAAGACCATTTTTAAACACGGCTAAAGCAATGATAGACGTGTTTGGTAAGAAACTAACCCTAAGTATAGAGGACGAGAGTGTTACCTTTTCAGTTTATAGAGCAATGCAACAACCGCAATCTGCAGATGATACATGTTGTTATATTCAAACTATAGAATCACATGCAGAATTGTTAGAAGAATTTCCAGAATTACAAGGAACAGGAGAATGTTCTTTAGGAGAAGGAACTGAACCAATTGATGAAACTGAAATGTTAGCTACACTTATGGCTAATGGATATGAACCAACAACAGAAGAAATTCAAATGCTAAAAGAAGAAGACAGATATCGATATAAATCATCGATAGAAGAACCACCGAAATTAGAGTTAAAGCCACTTCCAAACCATTTGGAATACGCTTATTTACATGGTGAATCTGAATTACCTGTAATAATATCGTCTTCTCTTACTGAAAATGAAAAATCTCAACTCATTTCTGTGCTAAAAGCTCATAAACCAGCTATTGCATGGAAGATTCATGATATTAAAGGAATAAGTCCTTCGTATTGCACACATAAAATCCTTATGGAAGAAGGTCATAAAACGTATGTGCAACGCCAACGAAGACTAAATCCTAATATGCAAGATGTTGTTAAGAAAGAAATTATTAAACTACTAGATGCAGGTTTAATTTATCCAATTTCTGATAGTCCATGGGTAAGCCCAGTTCAATGCGTGCCTAAGAAGGGTGGCATGACTGTCATCACAAATGAGAAAAATGAGCTTATTCCGACTAGGACTGTAACAGGATGGCGTGTATGTATTGATTATAGAAAATTAAATGACGCCACCAGAAAAGATCACTTCCCCTTACCTTTCATTGATCAAATGTTGGAAAGATTAGCCGGAAATAGTTACTATTGTTTTCTTGATGGTTTTTCCGGATATTTTCAAATTCCAATAGCACCCGAGGACCAAGAAAAAACCACGTTCACGTGCCCTTATGGTACTTTTGCTTACAAACGCATGCCATTTGGACTTTGCAATGCCCCTGCAACCTTTCAAAGGTGCATGATGGCGATTTTTCACGACATGATAGAAGAATGCATGAAAGTTTTTATGGATGACTTTTCATTCTTCGGTGATACATTTGAATCATGTCTAGTTAATCTTGAACGAATGCTTATTAGATGTGAACAATCAAATCTAGTTCTTAATTGGGAAAAATGCCATTTCATGGTTAAAGAAGGCATCGTTCTTGGACATAAAATTTCAAAGGAAGGAATTGAAGTGGATAGAGCTAATGTAGATGTAATTGCTAAACTTCCACATCCCACTAATGTTAGAGGAGTTAGGAGTTTTCTAGGGCATGCCGGTTTTTACCGACGTTTCATAAAATATTTTTCTAAAATTGCCACTCCTATGAATAAACTCCTAGAAAAGGATGCTCCATTCAACTTTTCAGATGAATGTATCAAATCTTTTAATATTCTTAAATAAAAACTCACTAATGCGCCGATTATGATAACTCCAAATTGGAATCTACCATTTGAACTTATGTGTGATGCAAGTGATTTTGCAATGGGAGCCGTTTTAGGACAAAGGATTGAAAAACGATTTCAACCTATATATTATGCTAGTAAGACGTTACAAGGAGGACAAACAAATTACACAACTACTGAAAAAGAACTCCTTGCTATTGTCTTTGCTTTTGACAAATTTCGTTCATATCTCGTTCTAGCTAAAACGGTGGTCTATACCGACCATTCTGCTCTTAGATACCTATTTTCGAAACAAGATGCTAAACCACGATTAACCATTGGAGCTTACTCTTACAAGAGTTTGATATTGAAATTCGAGATAAAAAGGGAGCAGAAAATCTCGCCGCTGATCATCTTTCTCGTCTTGAAAATCCCGAATTAGAAGTTCTAAATGAATCGGCCATACAAGACAACTTTCCTGATGAATATCTATTGAAGATAGATTATAATGAAATTCCATGGTTTGCAGTCTATGCAAACTACTTAGTATGTGAATTCCTTGAAAAAGGATTGTCGTACCAAAAACGAAAGAAATTCTTTAGTGATATAAAACACTATTTCTGGGAAGATCCACATTTGTTTAAAAGTTGTCCAGATGGAATAATACGCCGATGTGTATTCGGAGATGAAGCTAGTAAAATCTTAAACCATTGTCACACAGGACCAACAGGAGGGCATTATGGGCCTCAACTAATAGCAAGAAAAGTTTACGATGCTGGATTCTATTGGCCTACAATTTACAAAGACGCACACCTTCTTTGCAAATCCTGTGATGCTTGTCAAAGGGCCAGAAAAATAAGTCAACGTGATGAAATGCCACAAAATGCCATTCAAGTATGTGAAGTATTTGACATTTGGGGTATTGACTTTATGGGTCCATTTCCAAAATCTCATAATAATCTCTATATTCTCGTAGCCATTGATTATGTATCTAAATGGGCGGAAGCACAAGCTCTCCCAACTAACGATGCACGAGTTGTAGTCAACCTTTTAAAACATCTTTTTGCAAGGTTTGGAACACCGAAAGCTTTAATAAGTGATCGGGGTACTCATTTCTGTAATAATCAACTTGAGAAAGTTCTCAAAAGATATGGAGTAACTCATAAAATCTCCACTGCATATCATCCACAAACAAGTGGACAAGTTGAAAATACCAACCGAGCTTTAAAACGTATTTTAGAGAAAACCGTAGGATCAAATCCGAAGGAATGGTCCATTAAATTGGAGGATGCACTCTGGGCTTTTAGAACAGCCTACAAAACTCCAATTGGAACCACACCTTTTAAACTCGTTTACGGAAAAGCATGTCATCTTCCAGTAGAAATTGAACACAAAGCATTTTGGGCTTTGAAGACATGTAATCTTGATTTACATGAAGCTGGACGTCTACGATTAAGTCAACTAAATGAATTAGAAGAATTAAGACAAGAAGCATACGAAAATTCACTAATCTATAAGGAAAGAACGAAGAAATGGCATGATAAAAGAATCAGAAGTTCAAAAGAATTTAAGGAATGAGACAAAGTTCTTCTTTTCAATTCACGATTCAAGCTATTTCCTGGAAAATTGAAATCAAGATGGTCTGGACCATTCATAGTCAAAAGAGTTTTCCCATACGGAACAGTAGAATTAATAAATTCAAATGGGATTGAATTTAAAGTTAATGGTCACAGAGTTAAACATTACATAGATAGTCCGATGGAAGTTGACAACGAAGTTAATCACAATTTCAACACCACAGCTAACTAAGTGTGGGGAGAATCAAGTCTTTTAAGGATAATATGTATTTCTGTTAGAGTTAGATTTTCTGTTTTCGTGTAGTTCTCGAAAATGGAACCCGAATGGTCTTTCCCTAGCAGACCCTAAAGAACTAGTCTTCTCCCCCCATTCTAAATTTTTATTTTTTTAGGTTTTACGAAATGAAGACTTCCTGTGAATTAAACCATGGTCTAATGCTACACGCTTTGATTACTAAACGGAATAATGACACCCTTCCAAGTGAAATAGTATCATTAATCAGAGGCAAATTAGACGAAGTAAGAAAAGAATCCAGATGCGAAAATAATAAGTTACAATTTGGTAAAGGAAAATCAAAATCCGCAGCGAAAAGAAGAGCACGACACCTTGAAAGATGTCACAAATGCGAAAAATGGTCACACGAAGGTAAATGTTCAAATAATCAAACCTATTTAAACACCGAATTTGTTACTTTATGCAGAAACGGACCGTTCATATGTTTAGAAGAAAAAACGTTAAATGCTCGATGTTACGCCTATGTAGCTATGAAAAATCAATTAGTCCGACTATCTTATGAGTGGGCTAGAGCATATCACTAAGAATACTATCTTACATGTAAGTTTGTACAGTTTTTATTTTTATTTTTATTTTTAACCTTTTGATAATAAACGCTAATTTGTTTGCTATAAAGTATTAAATTGGTATTCGATAAAATTAGGTCTTGCGACCGAAATTATTGATATCATACAAAAATTTATTACATCACTGCGAAATTTAACGTTTATTCTTAAGGTATAAATATCTTTAATCAATCAACCAAAAATATTTCAAAAATTCATCATGAGTTAAATTAGGTCATGGAACCGAAATTACTTTACCGAAAAGAGGGGCGCATATTTTTGATAATATTTGATTGATTAAAGTGGGATAAAAGCCAAAAAGATTTTTAATTTTATTTTTACCATGTTTTTAAAATTAATATATAAATATTAAATTAATATTGTGAATTTTTTTTAAAATCAATATATTTAAGTTTGTAAATATTTGAAAATTTTAATATTTTTAATATAAGTTTGTATGTATAAAAACAAAAATATAATATAAGTTTGGTGTGAATTTTTTATGCATTTTAAATTTAAGTTTGGTGTGAATTTAAAAACAAAAATTTACTTTATTTCGCTAAGTTAAAAATATGATTTTTAAAATTCGTCGTGAGTTGAAGACTAGGTCGTTGAACCGAAATTGCTTTACCCGAGGGAGGGACGAGAACTTTTATTATCATTATTTTTAACCTTATTGAATTAAAGTATGCCAAAAACATTAAAAAACCAAAAAAAAATCTTTGCTTTTAAATCAACGCTTTGAAATGACGAAATTTTAAAATTTTATCGAGGGACGGACTAGGACATCGTTCCGAAACAACCTCGTCCTAAATAAAAGGAAAAACAAAATTTTAAATTTAATTTATGTTTTAAATAGTATAAGGTTTTTTTTTTATAAAAAAAAAACAGCAGACCACCGCGACTCTCGGTGATTTAAACGGGCCCACGACCGCACTCGCGGAGGTCACAAAACCCAAATGGGTTATCTGGTCGAACAGACCAGTTCCAAACACACACACACACACACATATTTTCACCCGAAAAACCCACGAAAAATCATCACAAATTCGCCATTTTTCATCATTTTTCATCAAATCTTTCATAAAATCGCAATGAGGAGACTATTATCAAGGAATTACACAAGGAAATCGGTAAATTTCTACACCTAAACACCATTTAATCCGAATTTTAGTGTTCTTGAACAATTTCATACATAATTCGATTTTGATGCTTTCTAGTGTAATAATGCTTAAATTGTTTGTATATTATGCTTGTATAACCTAGATTGATGCTATTTAACATGATTAGAAGCTTTGAACTTCAATTTTTGAATAATCTAGGGTTCGTGTTCTTGAGCAAAATTAGGGCTTTTTGATATAAACAAGTTATGACCGAATTTTGTTGTTAGTTTATGCTAAATTGAGTAGTGTAACATGTTTAGGTTGCTAAATGATCAAAACTTTGATCCTAAACATGATTTATGAAGATTAAAGTGTACTTTTTGAACCAAAATTGCATAAACTTGATTTAATTGATATGAATGCCATGAGGAACTTGTTTAATTGTTATAATAATTATTTTTAACATGTTTTAGAAGTTAAATGCGAAGAAACTTTGTATACATTTTTGTATAAGTATATTTGGAAAAGTATAGAATTGTAAAAAAAAAAAATGTGAAAATGTGTATAAGTTTAATTTTGATTTAACATGTTATTGTGATTATTTTAAGTTGTTATTTTGCTAAAACTAATGCATATTTGGATGCACAAAAATTGTGTTTGATATATTTTGCAGACTGAAAGGGGTGAATCTTCATCCCAGGCTCGCAATGCTCCTCCGGAAGATGCAAATCAACAGGAAATTAATAACCATTACCGACAAGATATGCCTCACCCAATTGTTTCATATTCAAACATTCATGAGGCAGATTTACATTCGAATTTGAGATTTGATAGATATTGGATAGACTATCTAAAATATCAAAAGAACTTGCACAACCTTGTGTCTAATAATGTTGAGGTACCCAGAGTTATAGATTGGGAGCCATTAGAGGTAGTGGAATTGACCGAGCCAATCAGGGAATTACTTACTCAAAGGTATGGTAATTCTACTTTTAATGATTGGGTACATTTATTCAACATGCGTAGACCTGTATATAGAGAATGGTGTATAGAGTTATTGTGTACTATTGAAATAAATGATCGGGTAGATACTTTAACCGATCGTAGTTTTATTAGATTTTTATTAGGAGGGGAGATGCGCCATATGTCCTTACTAGACATGGCTCGGGCTTTAGGTATATATACGTCCGAGGAGCTAGCATCTTATGATTGCCAGAGGTTAATAGTTTATGGTAGGAGGGTGGATGAGAATTTTGATACAAATGACGTATGGAGTAGGATGACTAGCCATCGCCGATTCCAGGGAGGATTATACTCTTATCTTGATATTGATAGAGCTGAATTAAGAGTAATCCATAGGTTTTTAGCCAATTCAATTGCACAACGAGGTAAGAATAAGGAAAAGGTAAATGAACAGGATTTGTTTTACCACATGTGTATTCGAGACCCACAGAGCGCTGTAAGTATATCTTTTTGTATGGGTTATTATTTATTGACTATGGTTAGGGGTATGAGGCGTGGTAGCATAATAGGAGGTGGTATATTTATTACTTTAATTGCTGAATATCTTGGTGTGGATATAAGTCGGGGGGAATATTAATGGCAGAACCAGAACCCCGCGATAGAATAGATTTGCGTGTTTATCATGGTGCTAAGGTCTTAAAGAAACGAAACAACACGGCATCACGTTATGATGGCAGGCATCCACAGGTTGAGAGAGATCAACAGCAAGGTCAACCGGGAGGGGGTAATCCAATGACGGAAATGCAAATTTTTATGGCTCGACACGAGTATGAAATGGCTAGACAAAAAGCATTTCAAGATTGGCAGTATCATCAAAGCCAAATCATAAGTCATTGTACACACGTAGGTAGAGACTACATTCCTACCGTTATGCCCGAATTTGCTCCTTGGACTTTAGAGAGCCGACCACCATATCCTATATATGACCCGGCCCAAGCATTTTACAGCATCTATGGATACGCTTGGGACCCATACTGGAACCATCCTCCTCATCCGTAATTTTCTATTTTTGTTTATTTTATTGTAATGTTACTAATTCTTAATTTTCTTATTTCTTATTTCTTATTTTATTATTATAATAGCTTTTATAATTTTCTAACTTTATTAGATTTTAATAATTTTTGAATGTGGTGTGAAAACCCAACTTCAAAAATATGTATATATGTGTTTGTAGTTTATCTCATGTACAAAACAGGGTAAAACAGCGCATTTTCAAAGACTGGCATTAAGTTCAGCAAAAGCTAGTACTTTTGACGACAAAAAAATGAAAAACAAATGTGATGTAACAACAAGACAGAATGAACAAATGATGTGCACCATTTATCATTCAGCAAACAAATGCCAATATGTTTGGAAACTTTGGTAAAATTTAATTATTTTTCTACGCTAATCACCCTCAATAATTTAAATTGTTACTGATTTCTTGCAAATGAGGGCATTGCAAGATCTTAAGTGTGGGAAGGGGTTAAATTCTTTCGGATTTTTAAAAATTTTAACTTAAACACTTGGTTACCATTAAAAATACTAGTAACGTAGTAGTTGTATTAGAATCTAGTGTTCTCTGATAACAAAGAACAACCCTAGTCTTATATACTGACTACCCAATTCTAGTAAAAATTTT
Source organism: Rutidosis leptorrhynchoides (assembly GCF_046630445.1). Lineage (NCBI taxonomy): Eukaryota > Viridiplantae > Streptophyta > Magnoliopsida > Asterales > Asteraceae > Rutidosis > Rutidosis leptorrhynchoides. Next base: position 336,982,468 of record NC_092338.1, on the reverse strand, counting down.
CAAAATTTTCAATTAAATGAATTCAAAATCATGTTTATACATATTTATGAACGATAAAACTAGGTGTTAACACCGAAATTATTGTTACCTCAGAAAGGACATAAATTGAGAAACAAACCAAAATGTTAGAATTCATTTAAAATGGAATAGAGGACAATAAAAAGGCAAATAAAAGAAAATAAAAGCCAAGTGTGGGAAAATTTACCAAGTTATTTAAAACATAAGTCACATATTTTTGTAACAAATAATTGAAGATACTTTTGCTTTGGACTAAACTAAACAGTTTTACCCGATTTACTGTAAGAAAGATGGATCTACACGATGAATCAATTCCATCATTAAAAGGAAGTAAAGTCTTCCAAAAAAGAAACGCGCTTCTTGATTTAGGTCATGAAGTTGTCATCCAGACCAGCTGTAGGTTGACGAAAAATCTAGAAAAGTCATCTCTAAAATTAGCAGGAAATCCATGGACCTCGGCATCAAACAGGGTTGCCAAGTGGTCAGACTTATCCTAACCATGAGAGGATCTGTCTTGTAAAATGGGGAGGACGCCGTGCAAATTAGCTGGATAAGACTAATGAATCAGATCCCCAGAAAGGATAATCTCCTTAAAGATCAAAAATCAGCTTTTAAGACTGATATTACTCAATCCTAGAGATTGACCTTAAAGATTGAGAATTCAAACTCATGGAATTCAATGATATCTAAACTCGAGCTGAACGAGAAAATATTTTGATCAAAATTACAAACCGATTTGTTTTCTGAAAACCCATTTTCAATGCGTTCATTACCATTGAACGTAAAATCCTGAGAATTCACCTGGAATTCATTAGGTCACCTGAACCAAATTAGGTGTCAACCGTAGGAACGGTGGTTGCATAGCATGGTCAAAGACAGGACCTTGTGTCAGACCGAAAAATTATAAGGGTGAGCTTTACTATTGCTCCTACAAAGGATAGTAATTGCATCCGATACGTTATAGACCATAATTAAAAGCATGTCAGGGGACATTGCCTTAACAGTTCCTTGGAAACCATTAGGGTTCTAATGGTTGACTAATTTTGACTAGAGTCTAAATTAGGGTTTGTTGATGATTATGACTCAATTGCCGATTTAATAAGGTTTATAAACTTAAAATGGATTAAGTTGAAGCATATGATAATGCTAAAAACGAACATATATTTCATAGCATTATCCCTCAAGAAAGACAAGCTTTTAGTTGCAGTTGTCCTATTTACAAGGAATATTCGTTTAAATATTAAAAGGTGAAGACAAAAGGCAGATTCGACAAATTGAAGACGCAAACGACCAAAAAGCTAAAAAGTACAAAGTACAAGCAAAGAGGTTCAAATTATTGATGAGGAACGCCTAAAAATGACAAGAGTACAAGCCGCAAAACGTAAAGTACAAGATATTAAATCATACGAAAGGACGTTCGAAAATCCGGAACCGAGACATGAACCAACTTTCAACGTACGACGCAACGGATCGGAAATAATAAATTAACTATGTATATAAATATCATATAATATATAATTAATTATATAAATTATATATTTATATTATATTTATAATAAAAACCGTCGGCAGCCTTGGATCCTTTGTTTGGTGAGCTGAAATTGAGGGGACCGCACTCGCGGAGGTCTGAAGGACAAAAGGGACCGCACTCGCGGAGGTCCCATTTTCTATAAAAAGGGATGCAGTTCAACGATTTTAGATACGGATATATATTTATATTTATATTTTCTTTACCCAATTTATGTATCAAGTGTCACTCCAAATCGTAATCACAATTTGTAATTTTAATTTTAAGTTAGTGATAATAATAAGGTTCGATTAGTCGAATGTTTTAAGGTTTTGTAAGTCGAAACTCTGTCCGTATACCGCTACGCTATTAATACCCACTGTAAGTTATGTTTATGTTATTTTCATTAATGTCTCGTAGCTAAATTATTATTATGCTTATTTAATGCCGAAGTAATCGTGATGTTTGACTAAATATTAAATTTGGGTAATTGGGCTTTGTACCATAATTGAGGTTTGGACAAAAGAACGACACTTGTGAAAATTAGACTATGGGCTATTAATGGGCTTTATATTTGTTTAACAAAATGATAGTTTGTTAATTTTAATATAAAGATTTATAATTTGACGTACCTATAAATAACCATATACACTCAATCGGACACGGTGGGCGGGATATTTATATGTATGAATAATCGTTCATTTAACCGGACACGGGAATGGATTAATAGTCTATGGAATTATTAAAACAGGGGTGAAATTATGTACAAGGACACTTGGCATAATTGATAACAAAGTATTAAAACCTTAGGTTACACGTAGTCGATAACCTGGTGTAATTATTAAACAAAGTATTAAAATCTTGTTACAGTTTAAGTCCCCAATTAGTTGGAATATTTGACTTCGGGTATAAGGATAATTTGACGAGGACACTCGCACTTTATATTTATGACTGATGGACTGTTATGGACAAAAACCAGACGGACATATTAAATAATCCAGGACAGAGGACAATTAACCCACGGGCATAAAACTAAAATCAACACGTCAAAAATCATGATTACGGAAGTTTAAATAAGCATAATTCCTTTATTTTCATATTTAATTGCACTTTTAATTATCGCACTTTTATTTATTGTCATTATATTTAATTTCACTTCTAATTATCGCACTTTTATTTATTGTCATTATATTTAATTGCACTTCTAATTATCGCACTTTTATTTATTGTCATTGTATTTAATTGCACTTTTAATTATCGTACTTTTTAATTATCGCAAGTTTATATTATCGCACTTTTATTTATTGCAATTTCATTTTAAATTAAGTCTTTTATTTATTTAATATTTTACATTAGGTTTTAACTGCGACTAAAGTTTTTAAAATCGACAAACCGGTCATTAAACGGTAAAAACCCCCCTTTATAATAATAATATTACTTATATATATATATATTTTGTATTTTTATAAATTAAAACTAATATAGCGTTAAGCTTTGTTTAAAGATTTCCCTGTGGAACAAACCGGACTTACTAAAAACTACACTACTGTACGATTAGGTACACAGCCTATAAGTGTTGTAGCAAGGTTTAGGTATATCCATTCTATAAATAAATAAATATCTTGTGTAAAATTGTATCGTATTTAATAGTATTTCCTAGTAAAAATAAAGCTATTTCATATACACCTCGCATAACATCAGCATAGAACCGAGTTAAATATGTTTTGGTGTCAAAACTTGCTAATGGCGTGATATTGACTTCTTATGGGTCAAATTTGGGTTTAAGTGTCATTTTGGGCAAGATAGGTGTTTAACACCTATGATTGGGTTTAATTGGCATATTAGGACCATTCTCACTTGTGTTAGTGATTATTGGTTAGTTTGGGCGCGGTTTGTGCTTGGAAGTGCATTTGGGTCGAAATTGCACTAGTTGTCAATTTGGGTTGATTTGTATATCCACCCTAATTGTGTTACTTGTTATGTGATAAATGGATTAGGTAGATTCCATCGGCGATTGCAGATTATTCGGTAGCATTCTTCAAGGCGACAAGGTGAGTGTTAATATCCTACATGCATATGTATGTGTAGGATGGGTGCGGGTCGGGTGAAGGGGTTCTCGCTTATAGAGCTCGCTTCTCGTATAGGTGGAATTGTTGGACTTGTGTATAGGTCCAATTGGCACGGTTGTGCGTTTTGGTTGACCACTTTGGCGAGGTGCACACTTTGTGTGTACGTTATCACATGGGCGTGTGATGTGGACTTATATAACCCCAATGACGAAGGGTTAATATAGTGAGTGGAATAATTATATGTGTAGGTATATAATGTATCTATTTGTTGTAGCGTGAAATGTGTAGTGTCGAGGTGCTAAGACACCACGTTTCACGTGATGAGTGAAGCATCGAGGTGTTAAGATGCCACTCAGGGTGAAGCATCGAGGTGTTAAGATGCCACCTAGGGGTGTAGTGTCGAGGTGTTAAGACACCACTCCGTAAAATAATGAGTGAAGCATCGAGGTGTTAAGATGCCACTCGGGGTGAAGTGCCGAGGTGTTAAGGTGCCACCCTAGGGGTTAGTGTTACGAGGTGTTAAGTACCCTAACGGATGTTATGAACACCGATGGCGTTTTCGCGAGCGCCATTCCCTTGTACGATTGGTTAACCATGGTTATTGTGCTGTAAGCGTAAGCAAATTATGTTATTCGATATATATATATATATATATATATATATATATATATATATATATATATATATATATATATATATATATATATATATATATATATTGTATACATATAATGTTGTATCGTCGTGATGTAGCTAACCCTCCGGGTGTAGCTTATTGGCATTGTTCACATCGTTGTTGGTGAATTTATATTTTGTTGATGTATCTTTAGCTCGTTGCTTAGTGATTTTTATGCTTAGACTAGCTTGCCTTTATGCTTGGATGCTCCGGTATGCGGTATTTGGTTTTGTGTGGCGTGTCCATTTTATGCATATATATGTATGTAGTATATTCTCACTCACTAAGCGTAAGCTTACCCTCTCGTTGTTTACCTTTTTATAGATTTGCATGGATGCGGTGGCTCGGGTAAGCGTGGGACTAGTGGACTCGCGTTGTTGCTTTAGAAGGCTTGCTTTTGAATTGATTAGGATTGGGTAGCGTATCCCCAATCGCCATGCTCGGCTTTATTTTGTGTTAAAAGTCGTGTGGTCGAAAACTTGAAATTGGTACTTAAAGGGTAATTTGGGCATATGTGGGCCCGGTGTCGTAAAACCCTTTTTATTGATGGAACGTGTTAGTTTTAACTATTATAATATGTTGTGAAAACCGTTTAGTCTAAATGTGTCGGGAAGTGGTCAAACATTTTCGCATTTGGGACTTTTTGGGACAGCAGCCTGTCCAGGCCCTTTTGCGCGCCGCGCGGGGTCATGGCGCGCCGCGCCATTTGCTGCACAAAGAAATTTTTTTTTATTCCGCGTTATTGGTTGGTTAACGGGTTGGGTTGTTACAAACACCATCAGGTAAATAGGCGCAAGGTTGTTTGCGTTCTTACGTCTTGCTTATAATATAGGCGCAAGGTTTTCCTTGCGTCCTTGCGCCTATCGCTATCGCAGACGCAAGGATCTATTTGCGACCTTGCGTCTTGCGTTTTGTTAATTATCTCTACTTATTTTTTGCGTTTTGTTAATTATAGTATGTTGATAACGAGGATGCATGTGTGGATCCTCGATCTTTCTCTGACAATGATACATCTCCGAGGGTTGTTAGACGTGGGAAAAGAGAAAGAAGACTCACTCATGTTTTAAACTCCCCTTTCACAACGCCGGGCTATAGAAAACCATTGGAGAAGGTATGTCTTTAACATTCACCAGGCGCAAGGTTTTATTTGCATCCTTGCGTATCATGTTTAAATGACCTTGCGTTTTGCGTTACGCAAGATATATCTTGCGTGTTTGCGTTTGCATTACACAGACGCAACACTATCCTTGCGTCCTTGCGTATGTTTGCTGACTTATAGATATTATACAGTTGTCTGACGAAGTAGCATCGAGAGTAAAAAGGCTGAAAGTTTCTCATCAAGTGACTTAAGAAGCTGAGAATGTGTTGCCAATGGATACTGAAAAGCCTACAGAAAAAGCTGTTGATAAACAAGATGAGAATGTGGCTCTGGTGTCACAAGATGGTGATTTGTCACTTGATAAACAAGCCGTTGATACTGAAAAGCCTACAGAAAAGCCTAAAGAAACTGGTGATTTGCCATTGGTTAGTGAAGCAGAAAAACAACCAGAACAGATTGAGGTGAGTGTATGACGCAAGGATCTCCATGCGTCTTTGCGTATACTTCAATGTTGGACGCAAGACCTACCTTGCGTATTTGGGTCTGCATTACACAGTTTCCTTGCGTGGTTGCGTATACTTCACTGATGGACGCAAGACCTACCTTGCGTATTTGCGTCTGCATTACACAGTTTCCTTGCGTGGTTGCGTATACTTCACTGATGGACGCAAGACCTATCTTGCGTATTTGCGTCTGCATTACACGGACGCAAGACAATTCTTGCGTCTTTGCGTCTTTATTACTAATTTTTTTTACTTTACACAGAAAAAGGAAAGGAAGAGAAAAAGGAAGGAAAAGGATTGGGTTGGTGAGGAGGAAATTTGGTCCATGGTTGATAAATTTATAAACGATCAAGGAACTTTGCAACCACCACCACCAAATGCATGGAGAGATCAAAGGAAGCATGTGGGGCCAGCAAAAGATTTGAAATCACTAATCCTCAATAAGCAAGATACGCGTTGCATGTTCATTTTCCAAAATGAAACCTTCCTCTTTCTTGATGCTGAGTTTTGGAAACGTTTACTGGGAATTGCATTTTCTGGTTATTTGGAAAACATAGTAAGTTTGTTAATAATTATAAACTTATGGCATGTTTTGTTTTTGCTTTATAACATTCATAATCAACTTGATCTGATTATAGCATATTGATGGATGGGCTACCTTCCTGTTGAGATTTCGGCAGAGGTTTTTGCCCCGAGCTAGCCAGATGTCCTCGAGTCCTCAGTTTTCGATTGCAGATTATACATGTAGTTCTCGATGGACGATTATGCCATTGGGTTTCCTCAATCAACTAGAGAAATTCAAGTCCTTTTATGATGATGACACTCAGGAGGAGGAGAAGGGGGATACATCTAATCCTGAAGCAGAGGAGATCACGAATCTATTTTCATTGTCAGTCACCACATTTGTCATGCTTCCTGGGTTATGAATCTTAATGTTATGAAGATAAATGGGAAGCATTCGGAACGAGTCATCCATACTGCCACGGAGCATCTCTATTGCATGACACTTGGCTCTCCATGCTTGATTGTAAGAAATGCTCACCTGAAAACGGTTGCCAACATCATCACGTATATCTTTTGGGTTATAGTCTCGATTTGCGGCTTTGAACGATTCCATCAGAATACTTCCTAGCACCTTTTTGGTTGCATGTTTATTATTTCCCATAATTTGGGTACGTGAGCATGTGTGTACGTCATGCAATTTCTTTACGATGAAGTTGTCAGTGTGGCGTATTTTGTATGCACTACATTTCCACTCACAATTTGGCAACATGCATTTAGCGGTGAATCGAGATTTGTCCGACTTTACAAGCTTAATTTGGAAGTTTTCTTCAAGACATTTTGTGTATAGATGGTTTACAAAATCATCCTTGTTTAAAAAAGTTTGTCGAACTTTAATCAAATCGGATACTCTATAACTGGTTGTTATTTGGCTCGTAGATTCAGTCTCTTGGTCATGCTCACTCAATAAAAGTGGCATATTCCAGAATACATCCTTTTTTTCTTCCTCTTCTTCATCTTCATCTTGATCTTCTCTGTCATTTTCTTCCTCCGAAGCACTAGACGCGACAACTGATTCAAAAGGGTGATTTGTTTTTTTAATTTTACATACGTTCTCAACTCCATAGTTGAAGAAATCAAACTCTTCTGTGTTTGGAGATGTTACTTCAGGTCGTGCTTCTTCCAAATTGGGTGTCTGAAGGTTTGTGCTCTCCTCGTTTGTTGGTAGGTTTTGTTGGACATCGTGTGTTGGTAGGTTTTGATGGACATTGTGTATTGGTAGGATTTGCACTGACTGTAAGTTTTCTGGGAGTTGATGCATTGTAACTTTGTCGACAATGTAAATATTAATAGGAGCATTTGATATTGCATGTTGTAGAAAATCACGAAAGTCTTCATAATCATCAGTAATATCAAAAACAAGATTATCGACAACATATCTCATTGAAACAGGAGCATTAGGTGGCAAATTAATTTTTCTAAGAACATTTTTTAACAATATTCTTCGAGTAATTGGTTTTTGGGGAGCAACTGGGAGTTTTAATCGTGTTCTAAAACAATCTAGAGGCAAATACATAGGTAAGTTATTAATAAATTGAAAAAAACCACCACAACATATATGAATAACAAAGGTTTCATTATCACTAAAACTCATTATTTAAAACAAAGAAAGTTACCTTAATGACGCTTGAAATTATATGATTTATGTGGAAATGAAGGAAATGAAGTGAAAATGGAGCTGGTAATATGTAGTTCCAGGTATAATAACAAAGAAAGAAATAAAAAAGTTATCCGTAATAGTACAAAAATCGTACAAAATCTTATCCACGAAATCATGAAAATCTTATCGGGATAAGACGCAAGACGCAAGACGCAAAGGCGCAAGTCGCAAGACGCAATATGCAAGGACGCAAGGCTGTTTGTTGCGTTTGGAAGTAACGCAAGGTCGCAAAGACGCAAGGATGCAAGGAGTCTTGCGCCTTGCGAGGGCAAATTGTCAACTTTTTTTTTTTAAGGACTGTCAGTCAACATGCTTAAAAAAAAGGGCATTTTGGTGATAATCTCCTTGTTAAATATAATTCGTCTATTTGATCCAGATAATCCCACAATTCCTACTGCTAACCTAAGCAATTGTAAATAGTAATAATAAAATTAATGGGTTGATCCCCCACAAACATAATCACCATTCACCAATTAAATCAAATAAATAATGCCAAAAGTAAAAAAAATGGTTCTTTTATTTAAGGTTTAAATTATCGTACAAAAACAATCCATCAAAACATGTGTACATTCATTCAACAACACTAAAGTTATTAGTCTAGGCAAATGCAAACTAATTATTTCATAATTTGATTTGAACACATAATCTAATAAATAAAGCACACAAAAATTTTACACTTGCATCAACAAATAATAATTGAAAATATTTGTTTAAAATTCTGGAAATTAAAATCAAATTGAACCTCCGTTAGTTTCAGTGTGTAGTCGGTCAAAATCCAAAGAACAGGTTACTGCGCCGCCTCTGCTTGGCCTCCCTCTTATATTCCCTGTTCGTCACCAACAACCTTAATTGTCATTGGTTCATTAGCCCATTACTATTTTTTTCTATTATCCATAAGCCCATAGTTGCTTTCTTCTCAATTATCTGTAAGCCCATTATTACTTCTTTGTCCATATATCAAATTTAAGCCCACTCAATTAGTTGAAAGACCCATTTTCTATCCTGTTTCTTTACTGATCAGCGACTAGTATGATACTGGTTGGGCAATAAAACAGCCAAAAAAGGAAAGAAGCAAAAAAGGAAAAAAAGATGATGACGTCATAATGACATCTGTGGATTCCGTGATGAAAGAAAAAACTGAAAAATAGCAAATTTACTCATGTTAATAGTAAGGTGGTGTTTGTTTTTTCTTTCGCGGACCTTATTATATCTTATGTCTGCGGGCGGGCAGATGTTTTAATTGCAGATGGTTTGTTTTTTCGAAGATATAAGACAAAAAAAGATGTCTTCAAACTAGAAGACCTAAAATAGTGCTTCTCATTTTAGAAGACATTTTAATCCAATTATTTTCCATCTATTTCTCTTATCTCCAGATCTATTTCACCAGCTCCACCCACCTTCCACATTCCATTCATCCAGCTCTATCACCTCCGGTCACTATCAATTCCGACCACCATCAGCTCCGGTGGCACTACCTCCGGCATTGCCACCTACGAAGACACCACCTCCGGCTACACTCTAGTGTTTGGATTTAATATCTTGTTTGATTTCATCTCATTTGAGAAGAAAACTAACCCACCTGTTTTGCAATTTCATCTCAATTTGGGAAGAAAGGAGAACTTCGATTACGAAGTATATCTCTATTTGTTTATGCTGTATGAAATCCAATGAATAAATAAAAGTTTGAACCATTTTGATTTCTTCACATTACGGAGTATATGTCTTTGTGTTACATAATAGAAAACCCCGTGAATTATTATTCATTATCATAACGATATATATAGAGTACATATCAAAACCCTAATGGTAAAACCTAATGGACCCTAAGCCCACATACAGACTTGGGCCTTATTATAGTCTAACACTCCCCCGCAGTCCGAACGACGAAATCACGAAAGTTCGGACTGGAACAAAAGACTTAAAAAACAAATAAAACATTTTTTTCCATTTGTTGCACCGAATAGACTGATATTCGTAGATATCGTTGAATCTTGCTTGACTGCGTTTCCTTTTCAGTAATGTTTTTTTTATACGTCGTGGCATGCTTTGCTTAAGGGATAACAATCTTCATCAAAGCTGCAAATAAAACTTTTGAATATATTCCCTTTTTTCGGGGTTTGGAACCTAGTCAGGCTAGGCAGCTCAGCCCCACACCGATTATTTATTAGCAACTAATAAAAAAAAGAAAAAAGAAAAAAAGATGATTCCGCCGTAGGGTTACATGATGCACGTTGAACGTAGATGGCTTAATATTGATAGTGGCTTAATATAATATGAGTTGAATAATCTTTCACGGCTACGGATCATAAAATACAATTTTGGGGTTTATGAATTTGCATGAAATTGAAAAACAAAGAAAGATGTAGATAAGAGGTATTAATTGGTTTATGAAAAGTAAATGAATCGGTGGTGCTTTTCTAATTGTTGCAACGGTTGTCGACTACCTAATGAAAAACAATTAAGTAAACGAAAAATAATAACAAGAAAAAAAGTTGATAAAGTTATATCCCTCCGTATCACTTGAAAAGTGACCGGAGGATCACGAACATGAAATAGAAGAGGGTCACATAGTTAGAGCACTGGCTCGGATACCATGTTGAACAATTGAACCTGTGAATGTTATTGTATTATTGATGCGATATATATAGGGATTACAAACCCTAATATACTAAGAAACCCTAATGGACCCAAGCCCACAATCGGACTTGGGTCTAACCTAATAGGTCTAACACTCCCCCGCAGTCCGAATGGCGAAATCGTAAAAGTTCGGACTGGAAGAAAAACGCAATATACAAAATAAATAAATAAAAGTAATTTCTTTTGTTTTTCTCTTGTTTGATGCACCGAATAGACAGATATTCGCAGATGTGGTTTCATATCTGCGAATAATAACATTGATAATAATATTTTTTTTAATATTTCTAATAATAATAATAATAATAATAATAATAATAATAATAATAATAATAATAATAATAATAATAATAATAATAACAATAATCGTAAATTGATGTGAGACTTTTGTGAGTGGAGATTTGGTAAAAATATAATAGTGTAACTTGAAATTTGACAGACAAAAAAACAAACAGTCTTCTATTTTCAGTTTGCAGACTTCATGACCACATCTTCTTTGGCAGACATGGTTAAAGACATAAGACATAAAACATCTTAAAAAATAAACAGCACCTAACTTTTCACCATAATTATTTAGTATATGGGAGTAATGTTAGTTTGGTTGAAAATAGAAATGAATAATAATAATAATAATAATAATAATAATAATAATAATAATAATAATAATAATAATAATAATAATAATAATAATAATAATAATAATCATCATCATCATCATCAAGATTGACATGTTCACAAATAAATGTTTTAATTAATGTACTTGAATCTGAGTCTTGTATAGAAGAAGAAGTCACAAGATTAAAGCAACTAAAACTAAAGCAAACATATGATACATTTCTCAAATAATTTACCTATCAGAGTTACAAGAATCATTAATTTGAATCAAATTTAGGTTTGTATAATGGAGGAGGATCTTGACCAAGTAAAAGTGACCTTAAAATGGCTTCACAAACATGACTATCATACACAAGCAAATGTCCACCATCAGGAACTTCATGGTACTTGATCCATGGGAGCCTTGTTGCAATATACCTTTGTATTTCAACAGGTACAACTTTGTCTTCATAACCTTGCCAAATGTGGACACACCTTTGACTTTGACCAAACGGGTTGCCTAGACTCAACGGATCAAAATCCCATTTCCCAAACGTAACAACAAAGTCTTTACGAAGACTATGAAAGATCGGTTCATCTTTCAACTTACTCTGTTGCAGTTCAGGACAAAATTTGATAAATTCATCTTAAGAAAGTAAGGATAATCACATTAGTATGAAACTCCTTATGCATATACGGCTAAACGAACAAAATTTTTCATGTTCGGTCTACCCGGTGCGGGCTATTACTTTTACTTACATGTACGTGTCCTAACTGGGTAATTCCGTTACCGGTTTACGACCCTTATGTTGCCACTCAAGATATGCTTCTTGTGACTTGTAAGGTTTCCGGACCCCAACAAAGGTTGGAAAAGTCGCGAGAAGGAGACTAGTCGGTCGAGTAGGACGTTGACTTTTATATGATAGCATATACTATATATACTAGTGAAATGACCCGTGAAACCACGGGTTTGTTTAAACGAAACAGTTTAATGATATGTTTTAGGTATTAAGTGAACGTAAATGCTAAAGTCATTTAGTTTAATGACTCGTGGAACCACAAAGTCCGACTAAGAAACTCGTCAATTGAACATTTCATCAAACACCTAAAATGCATATTAAACAATCCACATTCAATCATAAGAGATAATATTGGTTGTCATTTTAATTTAAAAGTGTAAATTAAAATATAATTTAGAATTGTTTCCTCCTGCCTAGCTTTTATAACTTCTCGTACTCATTTCAAATTAATTAATTAAAATAATTCAAAATTATTTAATTTTAATAATTAAAATAATTATTAATAAGATTTAATAATAATAATTAATTAATAAGATTTAATTTTAATTCAAAATTATTTAGATTAATGAAATCACCCACCATGCTTAGATTTTTTTCTTTTTCTTTTTGATTTTTTTTAACAAAGGAATTAGCCTAATAATGAAATCATCATTATAAGATTTTAATATTAACTTTTTTTTTTTTTTTGGGTAAAGATCAAACATACTTATTTCAAACGTATATATTTGATACAAAATCTGGGTTTAAAAAATATTAAAAGTGTGAGCCAACTTTGAGCAATATGAACTTTGACCGACTCAGAAAGACTGAAGGCTTTGACTAACTTTGACTTGACTTTTTACCGTTGACTGATTATTTAGACATTTTTTGGTGAAACGGGGCATGCTAGTCACCAATCCGACTAGTCGATCGAGACGGCCGCCGTTTACAACACTGGACCACTGGGCTAGCTTGTGATGGTTATGAAACTCATTATGCAAAAATGGTTAATTGACCCCAAAACAGAGATAATCTGTCTACCAAAATATTAGAAAATAATTATTCCAAGATAAACCAATATTTTACCTTACTGAGCAATTGGTATCCAGGGGTGTTTTTCAGGACTTCCAAGTCTTTATTGCTAAAAAAAGTTGGATTTCTATCAAGAACAGATGATGAAGGGAACATTTTCTGAGTCAACCACCATTGTAGCAATCTTGGCATATGGCGGCAAATCCAGACCGTCAATTTTGATAGATTTCTTCGGTAATCGTCATGAATGAGATCGTAAGGAAGTGATGGCCATCTGTAGTTTATAAATGGAACTACTAGAGCCGCTCCTGCTAACCTGGACTAACAGACCAAGTATGCACCATTTCAATACTGTTAGTCCCACAACATTATTACTTAATTAGTGGTAAAATGGACATGTAAAGCTAGTTGGATAACGGGTCAAAATGGGTCATTAACTTGGTTGTTAAGTCGGCGTTTTTGGCAAGTTTCCCTATATTTTCAGTTAATATTTTTCCCAGTTTAAGCGATTAAAGATGACATATAACCCAAATTGACCCATATATAAATAAATGGGTCAAAATAGTCATCTCTAATTGTTACTAGTCACTATTGAGAAAGAAATAGAGATTGTGTTTTTGTGCCTTTCAGGTATGTTCTTGACACAACTCCATGTAGGATAAGATCCTACAGACACACCAATTAGATAGAATTTGGGTCCGAGCTGCAACTGATCAGCAAGTTCCTGAATATCTGAAGCTTCGCTTTTTAGTGACCGTTTTGGGTATGGATCACTTTCTCCATATCCAGCTCTATCAAATTGTACAAGGTAAATCCCCAATTCATCCATTAATTTCTGAAATATACAATCAATCACCACATAAACTATTATGCCTAATTCTAAAATCAAAGTTCAACGGATCTTTTCTTGAATTTAAAATCTACATCGGTCCGTAAAACCTTGAAAGATGACCATCTTGGGCGGAGGGAGGGGGTGCACGCGGGCCGGCCGCCCCCAACGATCGAAATTTTTTTATTGTATTTTTATGTTAAAGTTTGACGTTTTTTTCTCCATTTTTTACGTTTTGCCCCCATCGAAAAAAGTTTCTGAATCCGCCCCTGATCTTTTGGTTATGACAATTTTTAAGACAAATTTCAACACATAACTACCAACAAATATTTCAGTTTATTCCAAATGCGATTGAACACACAACTCTAGGTTACTTGGATATCGTCAGGCTAGTTGCCCTTTGACTTGAGCATGAACTTTTTATACAAAAAATGCAATAAAGTACGGAGTATATAGATTTACAAACAAAATATGTAAATAGATATAATGGGTTTATGTGTATGTACTTGAGAAGCCATAAAATTCATCTCTTTATTGCTTGCAAATCCATGAACAATAATAATTCTGTAATTTGATTGGTTCTTGGGAACTCCTCCTTCTTTGTAAGCCAAGTACCTTCCATCACTAAGTTTAATTCTACCTGATGATGATAAAAATGATGATGATGATGATGATGATGATGATATTGAGGATGATGATGATGATTTAGAATCAACATCATCTGATGATGCAGATGGTGTATCACAATCTGAAGGTAATATTGGTCTTGTTGGTTGATCAACACTTTTCAAACAGCTAATGCCAAAACAACCCATCATCATACCTATCACTCTTCTTAATATCATATCTGAAAAAAGTTTGAAACTTTATAATACCCATATGTCAATATCAACGAAATAAATTATTGAAAGAATAAATTTGGGAAAACATCAAGAATCTTGAATATAGGGTTTACCCAAGAAAGTGACAGGATCTTGTATGGGTTGTAGAGTGACGTTTCCAGCAATCAATTTTACGCACTCAAAAAAAAAAAAAAATTAAAAAAATAAAATGGAGGCGCCATATTCACTCAGTGTGCGCTTCTTTTTTTTTTTTTTTTTAAATTTTTTGTTTTTATGAAAAAGTTCCTATTAAATAAAAAGTTTTGTTAGGTTGCAAGAGCTTAAAGTTTTTTGAGGGAGTGAAAAAATTAAAAGCTAAAAGCTACTAGAAGTAGTGTTTAGTTTTTTGGTTCTAGCTTTTTGTCATTTTACTCTTTATTTTAATAGTTTCAACAGCTACTCTGCCAAACGAGTAAATACATATAAAAAGCTAACAGCTAGTTTTGTCATGTATATATCAATGTGTAAATATGGATAGTTCATTATGTATTCCTAAAAAGTTTCTGTTTTGTTGTAGGGAATTGATATTTCCACATTGCTTTTTACTCTTTTCACCATTTTTTTCACCTTGTTCCCGATAATACCCCTATTAAATAAATATTCAATTCTCATCTGACTCATTTCTCATTTACCCCATTTCTCTCTCTTCCATTTTTTCCCATCTACTCCTCATCAACCTCCCATCTCCCATTTATCATATTATAGTATATTTCTATTCTATTTTCATCAAAAAAACGCTTTTAGATCTGTTTTATATGATAAGATACCTGACAGTAATAATGCATATTGAATAGTATTGAGTTATGCTTAATAATTTGAGTAAAATTTCGGATGAAATGAATTGATGGTGATGAGTAATTTAAAAGATGAAACAATTATGGAGAAAGGAAGGGATATATGAAGATGAGTGGATTGCAAATGTACTCTTCTTTCCATATTAATTAATCCTTACATATGAAAAGCGATGATAATGGGATGAACCATTGTTATTCAGTTAAATAATAATTGAAGGAGGTCTATTGGTTCTTCAACACTTTTGAGATCAATAATTTTTAATATATTAAACTGTCGAGCAATAATTTTGTAACACCGTGTTTGTATGTAGATGGAATAATATGGAAGAGAGAGGGAAATGGGTAAATGAGAAGGGAAAGAGAACATGAACGGGTAATGCAAAACTTTATTACTGAACATTTAATTTGGAGGGGTATTTTAGGTAATGGATTGAAATATTGGTGGAAGGAGTAAAACGGAGGGTGGAAATATCACCTCCCTATTCGAAAGTAGTCAATAGCCAGCAAATAGGAAACCGTGGTGGCATATTCTATTAGGTAGTTGTGGATATTTAAATTTCAAGTTGTACAAAATTAAAAAAGGTTTGCTTTTTAAACTAGCTTAATCTAAATTGAGTTGGATAAGTTTTCTTGAAAAAGTCATGGAGAATGACTTGTGGTACGTATGAGAATGAAATTGTGTGTAAAGTCAAGTTAAAAATATCGTATCCGACAGATGATTTACGTTTATCTATTTTATGTGATTAAATTTTGCATTTATTAATGACCACAAGAAACAGAAAATAAACGGGATAAGATTTGTTCTGTTTATACTGAGAGGGCAATATTTTTTACGAGTATTTTTTATTCTACTGTACGCAGTTTAACTAAATCATTCTTGTAATTATTTTCGACTTTTTCCTCGTGAAAATATTAGGTTTCCAAACAATAAGTTATGTTGGAATACTTTAATCAAGACGAATGATACGTATATATAAGTATACTAGTTGAAAGACTCGTGAATACACGAGTTTGGTAAAAACAATTATCAAAAAACTAATTAAAATGATTATAAGAATAATTTTTCTTGAGCAGCAGTATTAAAGATATTAGAAGTAACATTTTTATGTTCAAGTATTTTTACCTGAACTTCATTATGTCGATTGTAAAATTAAAGTCACAAAATCAATACTTCAATAATTACAGTTAACACTAACATAGTTGGTGATAATTAAACTATCAAATAAGATTCATG
Source organism: Rutidosis leptorrhynchoides (assembly GCF_046630445.1). Classification (NCBI taxonomy): domain Eukaryota; kingdom Viridiplantae; phylum Streptophyta; class Magnoliopsida; order Asterales; family Asteraceae; genus Rutidosis; species Rutidosis leptorrhynchoides. The sequence goes on along the minus strand of NC_092338.1, from coordinate 336,965,598 downwards.
ATAAATCTAAACCTCATAATTCTTAAATAAGAGATAATGGTAGCGATATAGGTAGGCAAACCAAACATTATCTAATTTAAAAATATCTTGATCACTACACTTGAAAAAAGCATAATCAAAACGATGAGTAACAAAGTATATGAACAGTTCAAGAAAAAGATAAAAAAGAAGAAACCTTGTAATTTCTATCCATTTTTGTCCATGGTCAACACGTAGCGTAGAAGCTGAAAAACTTTCCTATTTGCACTCATTTTGACACATTGAAGGCGATCAGTTGAGAAAATTTTGTTTGTATACACATACAACCATCATTACCCTTCATAAATTATCATTTGTAACAATAAGGGAGTCATCTTATGATATTCACTATATTACCAACAATGTAAAAGAACACACGTAAAAAAGATGTAATAAATGGTACATAGAATAAGCGCCCCTTCAAAAGATGTAATGAATGGTACATAGAATAAGCGCTCATTCATGTTGAACTACATTAAAAATAAAGTTTAGCCATGAAGTAGATGATGCCATTTTTTGATCATATACTTTGTTGCTAATAATCATTGTGTAAAGTTTGACTTTGTTCCATAAGCATATACTTGTGTCATTGACATGGGGTATATTATTGAAATTTGATCAGGTCTAATTACATTGCATTTATCATGAGAAAAGTGACCAGTTGATAAAAATAAAATTGAAGAACGCAAACATTATTAAATTTAAACTTCGTAAATAAACTATTTGAGGTTCTATCATGCACCACAAATGAAATAGTAGATGCTAGAGAGCTGGAAAAAAAGGTGCAGAGATAGCAAAGTTACCTCATCTGAATCATTTCAACTTAAGCTGTAAACGAGCCGAGCCGAGCCCGAGCTTAGGACTGTTCGAGCTCGGCTCGTTTGATTTTTATAAAGCTCGAGCTCGGCTCGAGTCGAGCTTTCATTTTCAAGATCGAGCTTGGCTCGTGAAATATGTCAAAAGCTCGAGCTCGGCTCGTTATCGGCTCGTGTTTCTTAAAAATTCAAGAGAGCTCGAGCTAGTTAAGAAAAAGCTCGATCTCGTTAAGCAAAAGCTCGAGTTTGTTTATCTGTTTAATTTTGTTAGAGTATTTTAGTTATAAGATCATTTACTAGAGTAATATTAATATCTTCTAAATTGAATACTTATGTATAAAAACAAAAGTTTGTAGCTTCTCAATGGAAAGATTAGGATTACAAATTTGTCCGAGAAAAAGTATAAATATACATATAAACAAGAGTATTCAGCAAAAAATACAGAACAATTCAATCATGCTAATCTTTTAACAACTTCTAAACAAGATGAAAAAACATGTGGCCTCAATTCCAAGTTCAATTCAATAAGTCATAAGTCATAATAATGAAAACAAAGCAACATCAGCAAGCAATATACTTCTGGATTCCAACTTCAAACTGTTAGGATATTAGGACCCAAACAACGCTAGTAATTCTACAAGACTACTAGCCAAGTAGTGATACTATCAAGATCACTTAACCCACTTAATGAACGAAAGATTAAAATGCAAGAAATGTAAGAACGACACAAGATATAACGTGGTTATATGCAATCGGTGTGATTGCTTTAGTCCACGGACCAACTAGAGATCGTTTTATTACTGAATATTTGAGAGTGGTGTGTTACAATTGCATACAATGAGTTCTGTATATAGGAGAAACAAGAACACCAAGAACAACTAGCTAGGAATCTTCATCATGACAAGTAATCATTTTGTTTACCAACTAGCTTGCTTTCCACCAACTAATAGCATGTCCACGGCCATATTTTTAGGCGTAAAGTATCCCACTTTGCACCTAAAGTGAAAGGTAGACCAAACTAGTTCGAATCCCATGTGATAAAAGGTGCCAGCTTGCTGCCAGGAGGGTGATGTGCCGCATCTAAAAGAGATGCACCGCATCACAGTGTCTTTCCACGATTACAAATTCAATTCTCGACTGAAGGATCAATGCTCAGACCCTGATGCGCCGCATCGGGATAGTGATGCGCCGCATCACTCAGTTTTGATGCGCCATATCAGCTCAATGTCCCGCATCCAAAACCTTCGGCATAAAACGTTCCATGAATGCGCCGCATCCATGTCAAGATGCGCCGCATCTGTCACCTGGACCTGTTTTGTTGTTGTTTAAACGTCTCCATACTTCAACACAAACAACGTTTTCCATTCAGCCAAAATATAACCTGTATGAAAGAAAACAAAGTAACATATGAAGTAAATGTCATAGAGAAAGTTATACTTCTTTGATTGGTGTTATTGTTAAGCTCATAAAAGAAAACATACCTTTAAACTCAAAACCTGGCTTCTTGTTGTGGTGAAATGAGGAACATAGTCAAACATTTGATTTTACACAAATAAGTATGCTACATATATAAATAACTCTCTAAATATTAAGTACAGTATATATATGAAGAAGTGAGTAGCTATTTGAAATATTCTTACCCAACTTAAAATAATGGATTAAGGGATTTCATGTTTTACCTTCGAAGTTCTAATTAACTTTTGAGAACGAAAGGCAGAGGTTAATAGAATCAAAAGATATAGAGAACAGATATGATAGCGATAAAATTGAGTAAAGAAAAGGAGTAATAATTAAACATTGAGAAGATTGAAAGTTGAAATAGTCAGGTTGGAACTCGGGAAAAACCTTGGGAATATGGAAATAATTAAAGGCTGAAGCCTATTGATTGGAGCTATAAGGCCACATGCAACCGTTCTCTCTTTTTACTGAACTTCTCTCCTCTACATCAGCACAAACTCTTTAACATTCTTTTCACATTCCTTTCACTAAACACTCACAATCATAAACTTCACTACCCCACTTTACCCATTTTTTATTATTATTTAAAACTTAAAATATAAATATAAATAACATTTATAAACTGAAAAAAATAAAAAATAAAAATAAATACGGATGCAACCCACCACTGTACGTCACCCTTCTTCCCCAATTTTATGAAACCCTAAAAACAACAAAGATATCACCTTATCACAAATCTTTAATCAAAATTCCTAATTGGCCAAAATAAATACAGATGTAACCCATAATCAATGTTATTTATATTGAAGAAATTAATAAAAAAGAAATAAAAAAGAAGAAGAAAAGGAGAAAGAAGAAGAAGAAAAGGAGAAGGAAGAAGGTGGGCCCCACAAAGTCGAACGTTAGAAGGGTGAGGGGACTCACTGGCGGCAGCTGTGGCGGAATGGTGGTGGTGGGGGTGACCCGGTGGCGGACGGGTGGCGGCTCCTTTCACTAACCACTGCGTGTGGCCTAAGTTACCGCCCATTTCATGTTATTGTTTTAAATTTATTCTACAGTATATAAGTAAAAATAGTACCGTAAATAATATATATATATATATATATATATATATATATATATATATATAATTTATTCTACAGTATATAAGTAAAAATAGTACCGTAAATAATATATATATATATATATATATATATATATATATAATAATAATAATAATAATAATAATAATAATAATAATAATAATAATAATAAAAGCTCGTTTAGGCTCGCGAGCTTAAACGAGCTGGACATCTAAAGCTCGAGCTCGGGCTCGTTTATTAAACGATCCGTAACTTAGGCTCGAACTTGGGCTCGAGCTCGTTTAGGCTCGGCTCGAATAGAGTTTTTAGCGAGCCGAACTCGAGTAGCTCACGAGTAGCTCGGCTCATTTACAGCTCTAGTTGCAATTGCCACCTCTACTTAAATCCATGTAATTAAAAAAAAATCCATCGTTTTAAAGAAAAAGTCAAAATTAGAGTCTACCCAGCAAACGAAGCTGCATAGCATACGTGAGGCTTTTTCTTGGAGGTTGTTAAATTTTCCCATCTCACAACTTGAGGTATATCAATGCTTACTCTTTTACCCAATATAATTTGCAGTGCTGGTGTCATTGTATCCCAAAAACCAGTTGTGCTGATCAAAAGTCAACGTGGTAAGGCTATTTACACAAAAAGGACAATTGACTATCAAATATTTATTTAAAAATAATGATTGTCAAATATTACCCATATTATAATAGCATCGGTGGAGCCAGAAGAAATAAGCCCAAATCGATATCGATCATTTGGAAATGCAAATTCAACATCTTAATCTGCATTAAGCAATAAAAAGGTAGTTATTTATTAGTTTTTTTTTTTGTAATTTTTGAACAGCGAATTTGCATGGGTTGCTTGACAACTAATCGCAGAAAATTGGAGAAAAAACCTTCCGCCCCAAAGAATTGAACCCGGATTTCTTGGCAACTAATCGCGGACCCTTGCACACTAAGGCATGATACCATTGAAGTTGGTCGTGTAGCAGCGAGTAGTCCCATCCCAGTTCATAATCACTTGAAACCAGTGTTGTAAAAAAGGGAAAAAACGGGGGTGTAGACGGATTTTGGAGTGCCCCGTCCCGTTTATTCATAAAACGTTTGAAAAAACGGAAATCGGCCAAAAACGGTCAAAAGACGGTCAAACACGGTCCGAGACGGGGAAAAACGGGTTTTTTTTTTGTTTTTTTCAAGTTTTTTTAAAAAAAAAAAAAAAAAAAAAAATTAAACGCTATGCTATTACTTAGGGTTTCTTTTTTTATGTTTGAAATGTTGAAGTATTTAAACATGTGTGAAATGCTTATGTTTGGAATAATGTAATGTACAATATATATATATATATATATATATATATATATATATATATATATACATACAATATATAACATTTTTATTTAAAAGCCAACGTTAGTCAACATCCGTCTAGACCTCCGTCTCGACCCCGTCTCGACCCTTTTAGGACCCAACCGTCTCGACCCCGTCTCGCGTCTTTTGCAACCTTGCTTGAAACAACACATCAAAGGGTCCACATCTACACAAAGAAAGTCGAAACAAAAAGAAACTACATATAACAACCATTGCATATCGCTATGTCATGTAATTGTGGCAGAGTAGTTATCTCAGTTATAAGAACCACACATATTGAATCTGAGTTGGCAAGAATTATGGGTGTGACAGTACACAAAAATATGTGATTGTCACACCCCAAAATGAACCAGAGATAATGACTCATAATATCATAACACAAATTGTAAATAAAAGAATGACTCTAAATGAGACGTTTTAAAAATATCATTATATGAGTTTTGCAGCGGAAATTAAGATTCAATGTTTACATCATTATGAAATAATAGTAGTGAAATGTTTAATAAAATGGTAAATGATAAATGTGGATTCCATGCAGGCAGCAAGTAATCATCATGTATCAATAAGCTAAATCACTAGAGACAAAACATGCTTAAAATGTCAACACAAAGGTTGAGTGAATTCATAGGTTTATAAATAATAACCAAGTTGTTTTTAGACCACAAGATTTAGTTATAAAGATTGATATAAACATATCAAAAGAAAATGCCATGAACGTATAATATCGAAGCTAAACAAGTTACCCCGTGACACTTAGAGTTCGTGTTGGTAATCATTATCATGCAACCAGTTGACCAGAGATCAATGGATAGAGACGTTGCTCTTAATCAGCGTTTGAGAAGATATGTATATATTTTCGTTTCATTTGGTCTTCACATTCCCAGGTATACGCGGGGACACGACGTGAATTCCAACGGATCTTTACTATATGATTGTTGCTCTATTTCAAGCGTTTAATTTCTCGGTCCATAACCTCTTCAGGATCATCTATGAAGTGCATTATATCATCAATGCGGAGGTCATCCAAAGGAATAATAAGAGCGTCATCAGCAAGACACTTTTTCAGATTCGAGACGTGAAATACATCATGTACACTGCTAAGTTCATCAGGTAGTTCCGGTCGATAAGCCAAGGGACTAACTCTTTCAGTAATCTCGAATGGTCTAACAAAACTCGGGCTTAGTTTACTTCTTTTACCAAATCGAACCACACCCTTCCAAGGGGACACTTTCAGCATAACTTTATCACCAACTTGGAATTCTAAAGGTTTTCGATGATTATCAGCATAGTTTTTCTGTCAGCTGCAGGCTGTTTCCAATCTTTTCTTAATCTGAACGATCTTCTATGTAGTTTCGTGAACGATCTTCTAGGTAGTTATCGTTGTGATTATAGTTTTCACTTGTATTATGTGTATAGGAATACAACACGAATAAACGTTACTTGTATAGTATATACATAATATAAGTTCACGTTATATATATATATATATATATATATATATATATATATATATATATATATATATATATATATATATATATATATATATATATATATTAAATGTTCGTATAATTATAAGTATTATTATTATATTTATTGAATTATTGTGTTATTAAATTAATATAATACGTATACTAATAGTTTTAGTTTTTATAAGTATTTAAATAGTATTTACTATTTAAATATAATTATTGACTTTACGTTATATTATTATATTAATATTAGTGTATATATATATATATATATATATATATATATATATATATATATAGTAAATCTATTTTAAATAAAGATGATATTGCACTTTATAGTAATAGATTTATAGTAATAAACCTTATATATTATATTAGATTTATTATGTTATCTTAATAAATTAAATATTATTATTAAATTCATAATTAAATACAAATTTGAATATAATAATTATTATATCTTTATATAAATATTAATCATGTGTTTATAAAAATGATGTATTAATATTTATATTTAATAAATAGCCGAAATATATACATATATATATATATATATATATATATATATATATATATATATATATATATATATATATATATATATATATATATTCAAAAAATAGAAAATAAATAATTGCATATAAAAAAATGTAATCCAATTATATATATATATATATATATATATATATATATATATATATATATATATATATATATATATATATATATATATATTATATATATGTATAATTTTCATAGTCTTAATAAATAAATAAATAAATAAATAGGGATGGCAATGGGCGAGAAAAAACCCGTGACCCGCGGGTAATCGATCCGTGATGGGCGTGTAAAATCATTAAATCCTACCTGCGGGCACGGGTACGGGTAAAAAAATATACCCGCCAACGGGTCGCGGGCAGGTCGCGGGTACATACTACCCGTCACGGGTAAAACCCGATCCACTAATTCATGAGACTTTCTTTAATTTACCCGCGAGTTTATACATACAATTATCAAATTTAACAATGATTTTCCTTATAATGCAATAATGATTAAAAATATAATATTACATATAAGTAAAAAACTTGATTTACACGTCATTTTACACATGTAGCTTGTACATATAGTTCCTAATTAATAAAATTATCTAGCTTTTCAAAAAGAAATTTAACGAAGTTGTATATTATCATTACCCGCGGGTCATGGATACCCACGGGTCACGGGCATGGGCGAAGATTTTTAACCCGCGGGCGGGTAACGGGTCTCAACAAGCAAAAAAAACAACCCGACGGGCGGGTCGCGGGTATATAGAACCCGTGCCCGTTACCCGCGGGCGCCATCCCTATAAATAAATACATGTTTATCGTAAATACAGTTAGTTAAATTATTTATATTTATATGTTATATTTGTTTCGGTTTTTATAAAAAAATTATATAAACCGATTTATTATATTAAATTAATTTTTCGATTACAATTATAAAAAATATTTAAATATCCAATTATAATTAATAAATAAATTTCTTTATTCTGTTTTTATAAAAAAATATATAAATTAGTTATTATAAATAATAATAGCCGAATATATATATATATATATATATATATATATATATATATATATATATATATATATATATATATTCGGTGTTTAAATAATATTAATAATAATCGATTAAAAATTATATTATTTTCTATTAATTGTTTTGGTTTAAAAAATATATATAAAACCGATTACTTTTATAATATTTTTACATTATATATAATTTAAGTATTAATTATTTTATAACATAGAATTAATTATAATTATATATTATATATACTTATTCGATATTCATATTATATAATTTTAAATCTTAGGTTTAAGTTTAATAAAATTTATAACATAATAATATTATTAATTTGCTATAGTTTTCAATTTAATAAATTTAAATAAAAAAACTATTTTGGTAAATAAAAAAAATTGAAAGAAAAAAAATAAATATATAAGCAAATTACCTTAAAGATTTTTCCAAGACTTGAGAGCTTCCAAGAATTTTTTGTGAAAAAGGTGTGAGGCTTATGGGTTATATTTATAGTGAAGTAAGGTGTTCAAGCATAATTCGGGGATATACTTGAGTACATTAAGAGGAGGGGTTTTTGGGGTTTAACGACATCAACACTCCGGTCCAGATACCGTGATAATCCGAATTGAGATGATGATCTCGAGAGGGTGGTTGATGGTTGGGGGCCGTCCGGTTGAATCGGGTAGGTTTTCCGGTTAGATCGGGTGAACCGGCCGTGAGGGAAAAAAGCCTAGGAGGCAAAAACCCTTGAGAGAGTGAGAGAGTGAGTGGAGACAAGATAGAGAGAGAAAGATGAGATGGATGGAAAGTGATGATGACCCCTCTATTTATAGAGGGGATTTAGGATTTTTAGGAGACTTGTGGACTTTTCTTAGCTCAAGCCCAAGTGCAAGCCCAATGAGAAAACATGATGGGCTACGCACATCATCAAGTCCCCCAAGTTCAGTGTGATATGTTGAAGATATATCATGTCGAACTTGCAAGTATGCCACCGCCATAGGTCAGGGAGCGCCCGCATATCAAGCACAATGAGGTGTGATGCGCTTTAGCGGAGCCTGCGCCATGCAACAATGCGTCACGTCACCGGGCGCTGCATAATGCGGATGCGCGCGGGTGCTGCAGTAGTCGATCGTGTTTGTGTGCCCCAATCGTCATCCGGGGTACCGTAGTGCTTAGTCATAAGCCGCGCCTCATATACATATAAACGACCTAGGGTTCATCCATGCTTGTCATCAAATAAAGCGGGATTTAAGAGTTTTTTGTATTTAACTCTCCGGTCCGGTACACCGTGAATAACCCCAATGTGAAATGATGATCTCAGCCGGGGTGGTTAAATGTAACCCACCATTATTCGGAGATGCCGAAATTGATGGCTCGTTGATAAGAGTTAGGATTTATGTTCAAGGAACGTTACTTGTTACTGTCGAAGGTTAAGCCCGGAGCTATGTAGATGCCGGTCGAGGCGGGAAAATCTCTTCATGGTGATGATCTCGTAATCTCGGGACGTCGTGGTTGGAAGTTCGGGGAACTATTCATGCGCTTATTTAGTGCGCACCGAACGCTTTACTGTTAACGCGCTATTGTCAATATACTTACTCACCAATCACTTGGCTCTTGTAATGCGCGATGCGCGCAACATGTTCGTCGTTGAGTCTATATGATGTGTTTTGGTTATCGTGGAAATCTTGTGCGTGTCGCGTGCAATGTGTATGCTCGAAGTACGTGCATATGCGCATCATTGTATGCCCAAGAATTGGTCTGATGAGCTATACATATCGTCAAGTCCCCAGGTTCAACATAATTGTTTGAACCTGGGTTTGCTGATGTCCAAGTCCCCAGGTTCGGCATAATCGTTCGAACCTGGGTTTGCTGATGTCCAAGTCCCCAGGTTCAGAATAATCGTTTGAACCTGGGTTTACTGATTTCGGTTTAGGCCCTAGCTTCCCGTTTCCTACACTATGCTTGCCTTATTATTGTACCAAACAAGGTTACCTAGAGAGAAGGTCAGCGGGTTGACGCGTTTGTCTCTGTATTTAGTGATCTATTGTTTGTTGATCCTTTTATGTACGATGGCCCTCTAAGTCTTGTGATGGTGTAGTCTTCGTCTTCGTGTAGTCTTCATCTTCGTGCAGCATTGTGGCGACGTCCTCTAGTTGTTGCGCAAGTCATCTCATGGCACGCCATATTCATGGCACGTCATCGTATTTGTCATCAAGTTTAGCCAATGTGTCTTGTCTTCGCGAGCGATCAAAAATAATCATATACGTGATGTGTATGCACGAGATACGCGAATATGCGGATCGCGAAATATCATCACTGTCGTCATCTTGCAAAAGACCAACATCTCTATCATCAATCCCCCCAGTTCGATAGTATGCGCAAGCATTGCGCATGGTGTCGAACTCAGCTAAAGTTCATAAATATCAAAAGGGGAGAAAAGAAAGAATGGTAAAAGAATGGATGTCGTGAGATGCGCGCGACCATGAACTTGATAAAAGATGCCATGGGCTAGGCGCGACCATGGACTTGTGAAAGATGCCATGGGCTAGGCACAACCATGGACTTGTAAAAGATGCCATGGGCTAGGCGCGACCATGGACTTGTAAGAGATGCCATGGGCTAGGCGCGACCATGGACTTGTAAAAGATGCCATGAGCTAGGCGAGACCATGGACTTGTGAAAGATGCCATGGACTAGGCGCGACCATGGACTTGTAAAAGATGCCATGGGCTAGGCGCGACCATGGACTTGTGAATGATGCCATGGTCTAGGCGCGACCATGAACTTGTAAAAGATGTCATGGGCTAGGCGCTATCATGGACTTGTGAAAGATGCCATGGGCTAGGCGCGACCATGAACTTGTAAAAGATGCCATGGACTAGGTGCGACCATGGACTTGTGAAAGATGCCATGGGATAGGCGCGACCATGGTATGTGAAAGATGCCATGGGCTAAGCGCGACCATGGACTTGTAAAAGATGCCATGGGCTAGGCGCGACCATGGACTTTTGATTTGTTTAGAAATTTTCATTAATACAATGTACAGCGAATGACAATTATAAGCCCCCTTGCCATTATACATGTTAACCATATTAACAAAAATTCTCATATCAAGTCTTATTGCGTGTTGAACGACTTTGTTTGCCAAGTATAATAATTGTAATGATCAAGTGTGTAAGATCGTTAATGAACACGTTAATATGTTTGGATTAAATACATTTGATGTTAATCGTAATTATACTCAAGGCATGCCAGCGCCCAATCTCCGTGTATACCGTTGTGCACACAGCATACATTTTGATTGTGCACCCGTGTGTGCGTAAAAGAGTCTTCTAAGTGCGCCGACACTTAGGATTGGGGTCAAGCGCGACCAATGCCTCTGTTTATAGTCATGACTTGCAGATCTCTAGGTCTGCTCGGGTGGAACTAGGTCAACCCAATGACCGTCGCTCTCCGGTAAAATAGTCTAGTCTGTCGCCAAACAAACCTCTGCCTCGTGGGAGCTAAAGAAAGTCATCCCTTAAGTAGGCAGGAACGCGCCAGTATTGTAATGTGCGCGTGTAGTTTAAGTCAAATAGCTATTCAGCTCCGAGAGGTACATGAAATCATAACCGAAAAATGCTTTAATATAATCGTAAAAACGTTTTTTACAATAACGCAGCACACAGTCAACCTACAAAGGCGCGTTCTTTTAGTAATTACATGTAAGTCTAGACAAAGTAGGTGAGTGATCAATTCTCCTAATTTCTCTGTTACATATAGCATTTCGTAAGCGCGGTAGCATGTCAGGCCCGCTTAATTGGATTGCCCTTGAGCTATGCCATTTTGTAAGTTCTGGTGTTACTGACCTCGATAACTTTGCAGGGGTCTCCCCATTTGGGGACCGGTTTACCAGTGTCCTCGACTCAACTGGCTTGGTTACTGTACCAGACGAGATTGCTGAGGACGAGCGCCAGAGGATTTAAGCGTTTATGATAGATGTAGCCAGATGTATATGAAATATGAGAAATGCAAGATATACCAAAGAGAGGCAGTTTACACAATAATCACGGAGAAGCAGTTTAGCGCATGCAAACTCATTAAACTACGAGCAACAGCAAAGATATTCATGTAGGAATGATAAGCATGGAAATATTTCATAACACACAAACTTGTACTCGCCTAGGTAGTTGCTACGGTCATGACGCTTTACATCTAATTGGTTCAAATATTCGCGAGAAAGCACGCAGATGACCCTTATCAAATTAATTAATAAGTGATTGCAACCATTTTCAAAATTGATCAAAGGCACCAAGTGATAAGCAATGTCGGGCAAATTAAATTTATGAAAATCATGCAGATTTAACAAGTAATGTCTCAAGCGGTGTGCATTCATATGAATTTGTATCATGTGCAAACCATACAAATCATATGCATATACCATGTAAAAGTACCGCTAAGGCGTTCAGAATAATAATAACGCGTCATTCCCTTAGAAGCTAATTTTTGTAGTAGAAATGGATTTAAGCTAATTAAATACGCACGTTGCATAATAGCATTCATAAATCATACCTTGTGAAGCATGACAAATAAAAATAAGCAGATAAATAGCGATGGATACATACCCGCACATTGATGAGTGTCACTTGTAAAGTGTAGAAGTGACGTGTGTCTCCGAACTAGTGGTGTCAACCTTGGGGTGTGAATCCCCGTATGCAGATAAAACTCCTATCTTCATCATTTGAGTCCACCGAGTTGATTCGCTTAAGCGGATGTGTTGTGTTGGTGCACTAGGCTAAGCTTGTTAATGACTTCGCGTATCGCGGTCATTTCCTTGCGTTCTTTAACTAGGTTGAAATTAGCGTTCGATCTTTTGAGGTTGGCGTCCTTACTAAAGGACGAGATACATTTCGTGGACGAATTAGGTATTAGGAAAAGGATAACATCGTAACATTCCATCTGTAAGCCCTGACGGAAAGGACAATATCGTACTATTCTACCGGTAAGCGTGAAAAAGTGTGCATGCTGCAATAATCCAGCTGTAGTCCTGAGGAAAGGACATCGTGCAGAGGCGGTCCCCTTTTTCAGAGAATCTCGTGCAAGGACAACATAGTGTTGTGCTTCTTGTCGGGTGTACCTTAACTATTGACGTAAGACCCTCGTAACCATGGGAAATTAATCCGTTAAAATCTCTATTGTCACATTATGGTATCCCCCATATCAATAGTACTAAGGGGGTGTGTGCAAACGCGTTTGTTACCCTAAAGAGACGAGCATGCGACTTAAATGCGCGTTATATTTCCATTGGGTTTTTTTTTAGCTACTATGGTATAAATCTTGCGCAAATTATGACAACGATCGTGGAATAAATCTTGCGCAAATCACGTTAATTGTAAATTATGTGCTAGTGATCCCTACTCGGGTTTATCTTATAACGCAAGAATTGTGCGTTTCTTTCTTTTCAACTATCTTAGACCATAAGCAACAATAAAGAAAATCCACATATATCTATTGCGAAAGTAACAACGAAAACTTACATATGCGAATCTGAGGCGGTTCACTTTTTCATTGTAGGTAGAAACGGTGTGTGTATAAATCCCGTTGAACAAGGTGGACGTATACAAGATGGTCCTGATTCTGTTTTGGCGTTATTATTAACGTGCCAACTCCATACATGTGCTAAGCTCGTATATGCGCCTATCCAACATGCGCGGACCAGGCGTGCGCGAACCAAACGTGCACGATCCAAACGTGCGCGCGAACCAAACCTGCGCGAACCAAACGTGCATGAGCCTAAATGCGTGCTAACCTGCGTGCGCTACATTTATTGTTTCCTCCCCTTCATTCAATCATTAACCGCATCGGTTTGAGGGCATCTTTACGCACAACAGATTGTTCTCCTGTCGTCACTTGGTAAATATGCAACATAAATATTTAATGGGTGCCACCATCATGAGTCGCCTTCATGCGCAACGTGCCACCTTTATGCCCAGATCTTCATGCGCGAAGATCGTATGCGTGCGATCGTAATTGTATATGCGCGCAGATCATGCGCGGAGTGAATGGTATGTGCGGGAACCATTCGCGTCTAATAAGACCCAAAACGACTTCAAGATAATGTGGTGCGTGTAATAGATTGTATAACGCTAAGTAACTTTGTTCGCACAGTACATCGCAATAAGCGGAAATGTGTCGCATACCTTGTATCCGCTTGAAGACTTTTATTGAAATCCTTAATTTTAACTATAAATTGTGCGCCTCACTTTAATTTATCACTATGAGCAACTACACCTTTGGATTATTTGCGTGAAACAATACGTTTAATATCCAGCCCTATTGTAAGACCCGTGTATTTTATTGTGAACATGTAATTATAAGTGATTCGGATGGTGGGGTTTCGTTACATAATTTAAAACGAGGAAAGAAGCTGATCTGGGCGGGTGCGCGCCGCGCGACCCACTCGCGCGCCGCGCGAAATCGAGCTGACAGCTCACCTCTTTTTATTTAATTTATGGCATGGGCATTTTGGTAAAATCACATGGAATCCGAACTAAAGGCCATAAGATCAGTTTGTGGAGTGTTATAGCTTCATTACCACCAACCTTATCTCCTTCCACCTAAACTTTAGAGAGAGAGAGAGATACTTAGTGAGAGAAAGCTTGAATCAAGGAAGAAGGAGGCGATTTCGGGTCGAATTGCGAGTTCTAAAGTTGTTCATCTAGTCACTAGCTACGTGGTGATTGTGGCGGTAAGTTCTAAACCTAATTCCTTGTTGTAAATTGTTTAAGGGTTAGGGTTTGGAGTAAAGGATGAACATCAAACCCATTTATTAGTGATTTTGGGGTGTTCTTGGGTAAATTGTGTCATGAAGACTAAATGGTAACTAACCTAGGGTTTCATAGTACTAATTGATGTTTATGAACCCTAATAGGTTAGTTAATTACTAGCACACATTTATATAAGTAAATGGGTGTTAATTGGGTGTGGATGACCCAAATGGGTGTATTGACTTTAAATTGGTCAAATGGGTCAAAATGGACCTAGGATAGTAATGCTTGTGATTAATGCACAAACCTAGCGTTAAAAGTTGTTTTAGGACCTAACTTGGTTAATGTTAGGGTTTTTGGCGAAAGATGACCCGATTTTAGGGTTAAGTGTTAAAATGGGTCAAGATGATTAATGTTGACCTAGTTGGGTTAAATTGGTGAAAGATGACCCAAAGGGTGTTAACCTAGGGTTTATTCATGTGTTTGAGGTTTTGTAAGTGTTGAATCGAGTTGCTAGTCATTAGCACTCTTATAAATGATGAAACACTTGAAAATGGGTCAAATGAGTCAAGGTTGACCTAATGGGGTGAAATGGGCATGAAATACCCTAAGTTTATGCTAGTTGAAGTTAATAGACTTTAATTCACTAGCTTTATTGATGTTAGTTGAGTCTTGGCCATTTATGGGCGATTTTGGTATAGTCGAGCTATTTAATGCATATTGGGTCATTAAATGCTCAAGTGTAAGTATTGTGGTTAATTCCACTAGTTGCGTAATTGAATGTGTACTTATGTATTAGGTACGATTGCTTTGAAGATCGGAAGTGCATAATCATCATCTTGGCGCTAAGGTGAGTGGAATAATTATGCGTGTACGTATATAATGTATTTATTTGTGTGTACGAATGTGGAATTGTCGCGGTGTTTAAGACACCACATTCTAGGTAACGAGTAGTATTGTCGCGGTGTTTAAGACACTACTCATAGTATGTTTGAAGAGTGGTATTGTCGCGGTGTTTAAGACACTACTCATTGTTTAATTGACATGTGGTATTGTCGCGGTGTTTAAGACACCACATTGTCATGGGAGTGGAATTGTCGCGGTGTTTAAGACACCACTCATTGTATTGAATGAAGTGTGGATTCGTCGCGGTGTTTAAGACGCCACATTGTCGTAAGGGTGAGTTAGTCGCGGTGTTCAAGACATCACCCGGGGGATTAGTGATTACGCGGTGTGTAAGTAACACTAGTGGATGTTATGAACTCCAACGGTCTTGTAAGTACCGTTTCCCTTGTTCGAATTGGTTAACCAAGGTTGCGTGAATTATGTATTGAATGTATTTAATTATGAATCGTATGCTATTGTATTATTAGCTACTCGTGGATTTGCGGTTTATGGTATATGCACAATATTGTTGTATGATTGTCGAAATGTTAAACCGAGTATGATGTTGTGTAAGTGATGCAAGTAGGTAGATTATATATGCATATGTATAATTATTTTGCTCACTAAGCTTTGCTTACCCTCTCGTTGTTTACCTTTTTATAGGTTCGTGTGTGGATAAGGGTAAGGGCATTACCTTGGATTAAGTTTCCCGCTTTGATGATTAGGAAGCGCTTTTGGCTTTGGCTTGGAGTTTGACCGAGACTTGGGTAGTTTAACCCCAAACACCATGCTCGTTGTGTCGTTTGGCAATTAAACTTTTTGTGGTCGAAACTCTAATTTGTATTAAATTTGTATTTTTACACTTAGCGGCGTTTTGGGCACGTGTGGGCCCCACTTTGTAAAACTCGTTTAAACCTTAGTTATGTGCTAGTTTTACATATATTAATGTACGGTTAAAAGCGTTTTGGCTAAATGTGTCGGGAAGTCGCTCATCTTTTTCGCATTAAAGGCAACCGGCAACAGCCAGCTTTTGCGCGGCGCGCAAGCCGGGGCGCGCGGCGCGCAAACAGTCTGCCAGCAAAAATTTTTTTTTTTAGCTAAAATTTACAATGGTTTTTGTCGCGTATTGGTTTGGGATGTTACACCTATATTTCATGTGCCAACATATCTTCTTGAACTAGTATTCATGCGCCAACTTTCACGTGTTTAAGTAACCTTATGCGCTATCAACATGCAATGGTGCGAATTAGCACGAACAATCTGATGCGGTGCGGACTAACGTTGTGAACCAACATGGCGCAAGCATTGAGAGCAAAGTATAGAGCGCGAAACATTGAGAGCGTCAATCGTGAAGCATTGGCAACAAGCGAGCGTGAAGTTTCGAGTCGCTAACCATTCAGCGCACACTCTGTGGGATGAACGCTAAGCATCGAACGCAAGGTATAGAGTGCCATCCATCGAGCATGAAGCTCCGATGCACTAACCATCGAGTGCGGACCATATTTGGTGTAACCTTTCGTGCGCTCCCAAAGAAGGGAGACAAGCTTTGTAGGTTATAATATGCAGTATATATAATTTATATGTAATAATGTATGCATGCAATATGTACCAGTGTGAACAGTTGTACGAATAGAGAGAAACAGGCGACAAAGGATTGTTTTTACATGTTTTTTGTTGGCCACAGACTTTTATTTTGTTTTATCCGTTATAAAACAAGACAAAAAAGGTACACTTTTTCAGTGTTGGTGTCAGTTTTTTATTTCCTTTTAATTGTTGGTGTTACATGATAAAAAAGTACTCCTTTTAGCTTTTTGGAAACCAACGTGCTATTCCACCCACAATGAAAACCACCTTTCTTTTCCTTTTATATTAAATTCGAAACAGATATTATAAGAATTATCTGACCTGTTTGCGCGCTAACCTGTTTGACGCAAAACATGCGCTTGTGAGTCCTGAATAGCATTCACTATAGTGAAACCTTTGTAAGGATCTAAAACCGTTTGTTATGAAACCTTTATACAATTTGACATAAATGTTTGGGCTATAGGAAGTGACAATACTTCTTCATCACATTTGTTTTTCTCTAAGATATGAACCTACCATTATTTAACATAGAAGTTAGTTTAAATACAAAGAAGAAAAAGGGAAGGAAAAAAAAATAATAGAACTTCAGTAGTGACCTGTTCATGAAGCCACCATGAAAACTTATCAACGACTAATTTCTCTATTGTCCCCGTGTCCATTCTTTCATTCCTAAGAGCTTGTTGTTCATCCACAAAATGACTACACAAAATGAATATGATCTTGTACTTATATATATGTTGCATTATCTAGAACATAAATAACAATGAGCTAAAAATATACTTACTCATACAATTGTTGAATCTTGGAATGGTTTAATAAAACATAATGATGTGCTTGAGCTAATGACTTATCATCTAACTCAACAATTTTAACCTTTCCTAACTGACGACCACCTGAATTAAGCATATATATATATATATATATATATATATATATATATATATATATATATATATATATATATATATATATATATATATCTCTTTGTTTCGAACAGTCTCATCATTTCTAGGAGGACGATTAAATAGAGTTCTAACACCTTCAAAGTATCTTGAACAAAACGTAAGGTACTCTTCTTTAATATATCCTTCTGCAATTGAGCCCTCTGGATGAGCCTTATTGCCAACATATGACTTCAATTGCCTCAAATACCTTTCAGTGTAATATATAACAAAGAAAGTAATTATTATAAATTAAAAATATTATACAAATATTCTTTTAGAGTGAGAATTAGTACCGTTCAACTGGATACATCCATCTATATTGAACAGGTCCACCAAGTTTCGCCTCTGATATCAAGTGGACTGTTAGATGGACCATAATTGTGAAGAAGGTAGGAGGAAAGATCTGCTCTAACTCACATAATGTTTGCACGACTTGATATTCTAACTTTTCTAATTCATTAACATCAAGAACTTTAACACACAACCCCTTAAAAATGAGCAAAAATCAGAAACAACTTTAACTACTCGAGATTGTGCTCTTGAAGTCATTGAAGCCCTTAAAGCAATCGGCAATATATCTTGCATTAAAATGTGCCCATCGTGAATTTTAAGGTTGAAAATCTTTCGATCTTTCAAGCTTACACCCCTTGAAATATTGGAAGCATACCCATCGGGAACTTTAAGATCTTTCAGCAATTGTAAAAAGCTAGTTTTGTCGGCATTAGACATAGTATAGCATGCTGGGGGGAAGTATGATTTCATGTTAGGACGCTCTTTAAGGTGGAGGTCACCCCTTATTTCCATTTCCTTGAGATCTCTGCGAGCGTTTTCATTATCTTTTGTCTTCCCTTCCAAGTTCATTACAGTTCCAAGTAGATTATCACATACATTCTTTTCGATATGCATTACGTCTAGATTATGTCTAAGTAAATTGTATTCCCAATATGGAAAATTAAAAAAGATGCTCTTTTTTTCCAAAATTGTTGCTCGTCCTTAATACTTTCTTCCAAAAAATCATCTATATCCCCAAATAGCACAGGTTCATCCATATGTGTTGAAGAACCTACATCCTCACGTGGCCTCTTCTTAGAGGATTTATTTGACTTTGCATACTTAAAATGTGTACCTCCTAATCGCTTTAGTATATCAGATCCCGTCGACATGGTTGGAGGACCTTCTTCCTCGATAGTATTATCAAATCGGTCTTTTTCAAATTGATAATTGTGATTTCTCTCAAGCCATCTACGATGTCCCAAAATCTTCTGCTATGGTTTAACCAAATCGAACGAGTGAAATCTGCACAAACCGGGCATGCCACACGACCCTTCACGCTCCAACCTGATAAGTTTCCATAAGCAGGAAAATCATTCACGGTCCACATAAGTGCATCTTTCAACTTAAATCGTTGTTTAGAAAAAGCATCGTAGGCATCCACACCCTCCCATAACAATTTAAGCTCTTCAATCAAAGGTTGTAAATAGACATCTATATCATTTCCAGGGCCTTTCGCCCCTAGAATAATAGCTGAAAGAATAAAAGACTGTTGTTTCATACATAACCAGGGTGGTAAATTGTAAGGAATTAACAGCACTGGCCATGTTCTATATGATGAATTCATCGTACGAAAAGGATTAAATCCATCACTAGCAAGGGTCGGAGGCAAACTCTGGATACCAAACATTAAATGCCTTCCAAGCAAGACCATCTGCCGGGTGCCTTAACTTCCCATCATTCGTAAGACCCGTATCGTGCCACCTCATTTCCTTTGCTGTTTTTTCGCACATATATATTCTTTTCAACCTTGGAATTAAAGGAAAGTAACGCAAGACTTTTGCAGGCTTATTTGACTTTCGCGATTTAGAACTTGGCCCTGTTCATTTCCCAAATCATTTTCATATCTAGAAGCACCACATATATGACATGATTGTTGAGATTCCGTCTCACGCCAATAAAGTATACAATCATTAGGACATGCATGTATTTTTTGATAACCAAGTCCCAACTCATTAGTCAATTTCTTAGCTTCGTTAACAGATGATGGTAGTGATGTTAAGTGAGGAAAAGCATCCCTTAGAAGCTCTAGAAACATCTCAAAACACTTATTAGATATACCACCTAAACACTTGATGTGATATAAATGTAGAGTGAACGATAAATTAGAATATTTGCATCCTGGATATAATTCTTTATCACATTCCTCTAATAACTTTTTATATCGAATGTTCTTAACATTATCATCGCATTGTTGTGAGTTTGGGTGACCATCATCGCATTCTTGTGAGTTTGGGTCATTATCATCGCATTCTTGTGAGTTTGAGTTAGTATCATTGCATTCTTGAGAGTTTGGGTCATTAACACCTATAGTATCTCGAACTAGGCCTCTTATGTCATCTTCAACGCAAAAATTTTCTTGTACAGAAGTAGACCGAGATTGTGATGAATGTGTATAATCCTCTCC
This sequence comes from Rutidosis leptorrhynchoides, assembly GCF_046630445.1. Lineage (NCBI taxonomy): Eukaryota > Viridiplantae > Streptophyta > Magnoliopsida > Asterales > Asteraceae > Rutidosis > Rutidosis leptorrhynchoides. The sequence continues at coordinate 336,945,218 of NC_092338.1, read as the reverse complement.
GTGAAACATCCATGTTGTGTAACCCGGTAAAAAACCATAATTCAGTATATGCACTTGTACATTATCCAAACTGAACCACTTATCATTACAACATCTAAGGCACGGACATGCAATCCACCCTCTTATAGCTCCAACACGGGCAAAATCAATAAAGGATTTGACTCCGTCTATAAAAGCTTTGCTTGTTCTTTGAGCATTAATCCATGTTTTATCCATTCTAAGATTATAAATCAACGATCACATCAATTGTTATCTTTTTAAAGCCAAATGCATCAAATGTCAACAAATATTTTGTCATCCCTGTCATTTGAACAATATGGAACAACAAGTAATAAAGCATTTTAGAAATAGATATGAAAACATGTGCATATTAAGAGACACTCTATGTATATTAAGAGATACTAGCTAAAGTCTCTATCACATTTATCGTATCATGAATCCCGAAATGAATGGAAACTTACATTACTATCTGACACATAAGATACAACACCTATATAATCAAAAAGTTGTATAAAGAATGATATCAATAATGCAGTATACAAAATTCGTTTTCTTTTCAGAAATGTTTTCTATAAAATGTTCTTGTTATTTTTGCCAAGAAAAAAAAACAGTATACAAAATTCCTTATCTGGAATCCTTGAATATCATTGCATTGCTAACATTACTGTATGAATATCATCAAATGAGAAATCATAATTTAAACACAGTATAAGAAATCACCATCATTAAACCCATTTCTACAAATAGTTAAACCCATTTTAACAGCAGCTTGAAGCATTTCTACAAAGAGTTAAACCCATGTACAGCAAAATTATTCCCATTTCTCTCCACAAAACTTAATTTACATATAAGAAATCCCTAAAACAATAATGGATGCAAAACCAAGCACTGGAGAATTATTTACTTACATACAGTCCTTAGAATGATTTACACAATGGAATTGATAATTAAAGGTCAATAAATAATTCAATTGAACTGAAATACTTACGTCATTTGTATCGGGGAAGATACTTACGTCGCTTGCTTACGCCCAGCATATATGATCTTCAATAGGTCAGATTTGAGAAGAGGGAATCTTTGATGAGTAATTTTTGTGTTTTGAATTGGTCAAGATATGACCTAAAAATGAAAGTTGCAATAATTTGGGGATACATTCTTTTAACTTGATTTGGGGATAAATGAGAGTTATACGGAGTAACAATTTTGGGGATATATTCTTATGTAAAATAAAGATTAATAATTTAATATCGTACAAAACCTCAAGCTTTTGTATGTGTACTTTGCTTCAATTTTCTCACACTTTTAAATGGTCGGACACTTATGTATAGAAAGATGTGGTACTTTATTCATATAAAATCGTATATAATATTACCAAGTTTATAGGTGTGTACAAAGTGAATAGATTCTGCACGATCATAATTGTGTAATTATTTTTACTCACTTATATGTGTGAAAATTTATTACTAGACATTTAAAATCATGATAATAAATCATTACATTTATAGGAGTAAACAAAGTTAAAAAAATAGCACACACTTGCCATATGCGTGAAGAAATTAGCGTAGAGAATCAGCTTATTTGTTGTAGTGCTAGAAAATGACAGATAATGTGGTGGCGCGGAGCCGTTGCACGGAGCATATTAGTGTAAGACCGAACTGAATCAGCTACTAGATGCATGAGCTGTCACATCGGTCCCACGGATGGCACCAATTGTTCAAGCATAATTCGGAGATATACTTGAGTACATTAAGAGGAGGGGTTTTTGGGGTTCAATGACATCAACACTCCGGTCCGGATACTGTAATAACCCGAATCGAGATGATGATCTCGAGAGGTTGGTCGATGGTTGGGGGCCGTTCGGTTGAATCAGGTAGGTTGTACGGTTAGATTGGGTGAACCGGCCGTGAGGGAAAAAAGCCTAGGAGGCAAAAACCCTTGAGAGAGTTAGTGGAGAGAAGATAGAGAGAGAAAGATGAGATGGATGGAAAGTGGTGATGACCCCTCTATTTATAGAGGGGATTTAGGGTTTTTAGGAGACTTGTGGGCTTTTCTTAGCTCAAGCCCAAGTGCAAGTCTAATGAGAAAACATGATGGGCTACGCACATCATCATAAGAAGGTGAGGATTAAATAAAAAAATATATAAAAATAATATGTATTTATAGATAATGCCCAAATGTTCAAAAAAATTTTGATAAGGTTTTATCTTGAAAAACAAGAAAATTTATTTGGTCATGATTAGGATTAGATTAAAATAATTAATGATTAAGTTTTGTGTTAAATTTTTTTTTTATCCCATTCCCTTTTAAATTTATTCGGCCGAAAAAAGCTAAAAAAAAAATTAATTTAACAAATTTAAATAAAATCTTATCTTAAAATACAATAATGGAACTTTCTAGAATTATTTTGTTATTCTCTTTTTGATATTTTATTCATAAACCGAATTAATAATAATAGTTATATTTCAGTTTTTATTTAGTTAACTAAATAATTATATTTTTTATCATTTAATTTGTTTAGTTACCTTATAGTTTGATATTTTATAAAAGTGCCAAATTAATTTAATACTTTGTAATATTAACTAAAGTTAATTATATAAATAATATAAACTTTAAATTAATATATTGTGTCGTCTAAAAATAAATATTTAGACAGCGTTGAATTAAAGTATAGTAATAATACATTAATTACTATATTAAATAAGCATGCAAAAACCTTAAGGGTAATATAGTCATTTTAAGTATTGAAATTTGAGGGTTGTTATAGTGATACCTTTTCGCTAAGTTTTACCCATCTTCATATATTCATGTTTAACTACCAACACCATAATTTACATTAAACACCACATATATAACAATGAGGAACTTCTATTAAAAACCTCTAAAATGAATAAATGGAATCATAAACTTACAAAATTGTATTTTAAATCCACATTGCCCATCCCTTGCGAAATCCTAAAAAAAACAGATAACCTTACCATTACAAAAGAAATTTATATAAACCCCAAAAAACATATACCCTTACCTTACTATCAAAAATAGTACTCATTAAATTAATCAAAAACAGATATACCAACGCATGGCCTTCGTGGTATAAGAAAATTTGCAATTTGTAACTTTGAACGTTGTTCAAACCGAGCCAATATTTGTATCATTCTTGCACTTCATGATTCAGGCGGCAAATCAAAAATATACATATAATAATCTAATAACAGAAATTAAAGTATAAATCTTAAACGAATTTAAAGAAAACACACAAACATTTCATCAAGCACTTGAAGTGCATAACGAAGGTGTTAAATAAATTACAGATATAAACATCAATTATTTCAGTTCCTTATTGCCGTCTTTGTGCACCAAATCACGTGCTAACTATATATATGAAAAAAAAAATGAAAAACAAACTTGAGATACTAACCTTACTCCAGCAAGATTCTCTACATCTGGATGCAGATGATTAACCTAAAACCTTAAACTAACAATATCAAGCAAAAAATCAACAATATCAAGCAAAAAATCCTAAAAATCAGATCAAAAGAAGAGATATCAGATTAAAATTAAGAAAAATTAAATTCAAGATAAGATTAACTTGTAGAGTTCTAACCACACTCTCACATATTTAAACCCATTTGCAAGAATCATGTAATTCTTAAAAAGAAAGAAGAAAATTTATATATAAAAAGCAAAAATTTAAAACTGGAACGTCACCTATTTAATTTGAAGATTCAAAGTTTGAAGTAAAACTTAAATTGGAAAATAGCAAGCTGAGAGTTGTTAGTAAACCCTAAAAGTATCCTAACTAGTAATTGCTAGTAAAAGAAGAAATTAAATAATCAAAATTGAAAGTATTGTGTTTAAAGAAATTAAAACTTACATTGAGCGATGGTGGTGGTGGCAGTGGCAGTGGCAATGGGCGATGGTGGCGGTGACGATGGTGGCGGTGAGCGATGGTGTCTGGACTATTTGTAATTTACAATTGAAAATGAAATAATGGAATAGGATAAATATGTTTGAGAGAGAAGCGAGCGTGTTTTGGGAATAAGTAAAAATTAAAAAGCGTGATATGGGGAAGTGAAAAAGATGGAGTTTGTTTTTCAAAATAAAGCTGCATATATTCAAATATATATGCAATCCAATTTTCCACATCGTATTTTTTTTTATTCTCTTTAATTAGTTTTCATGTTTAATAAAATTTTAAAATAAATTGATTTATGATGTCACCTACATTGCCTCTTCTTTTTTTTATGTTTTGATTAATTTTAAAGAAGGGAAAACTCTTTTTATGACATCAGCGGAATTGAGCTTTATATGATAGTATAGATTCTTGCACTTCATAATTCAGGCGGCAAATCAAAAATATACATATAATAATCTAATAACTAAAATTAAAGTATAAATCTTAAACGAATACATAGAAAACACACAAACATTTCATCAAACACTTGAAGTGCATAACGAAGGTGTAAAATAAATTACAAATATAAACATCAATTATTTTAGTTACTTATTTCCGTCTTTGTGCACCAAATCACGTGCTAAATATAAATATGAAAGAAAAATTAAAAACAAACTTGAGATAATTACCTTAATCCGGAAAGATTCTCAGTATCCAGATGCAGATGATTAACCTAAAATCCCTAAACTAACAATATCAAGCAAAAAACCCTAAAAATTAGAATAAAAAATAGATATCAGATTAAAACTAAGAAAAATTGAATTCAAGATAAGATTAACATGTAGAGTTCTAACCACACTCTCACATATTTACACCTATTTGCAAAAATCATGTAATTCTTAAAAAGAAATAAGAAAATTTATATATAAGAATCAAAAATTTAAAATTGGAACGTCACCTATCTAATTTGAAGATACAAAGTTTGAAGTAAGACTTACATTGAACAATAGCAAACTGAGAGTTGTTAGTAAATCATTCTCAACGAGTCTATAAGGAGTGAACAAATTTGTTTTCCACCCATGCAAGGGCGGATGTTTGTGTAGACTGGGCGGGGCACATGCCCCAGTTGGATTGAATTAAAAAAAATTACACTAAAAAAATTTTATTTTTACTAAAAAATAAGGTTTTATTAGTGTTCGCCCCAGCTGTCATTGAAAAATTTAATAAATTTTTGCAGCCGCCCCGTCTGTGGTCGGGTTCAAGTTCCGCCACTGCACCCATGGCACATTTCCCATATCGTTTGGGAGATAAAGGGGAGGGGGTTTTACTTGGTCGTGCCCTTGGATCAGTTTCAAGGTTTCCTCCCAGGCAGCGATGGGGGCAGGGTTATTATCACTGCATCGGCATAGTCGAAACAGGAGATGATCGCAACGGTGGTTAGTACCCCTCGGGTGATCCCAATCGCTGTCCAAAAAAAGAAGATATTAAATAATCAAAACCAAAAGTATCGTGTTCGAAGAAATTAAAACTTACATTGAGCGGTGATGGTGGTGGCGATGGTGATGGGTGATGCTAGCGATGGGCGATGGTGGCGTTGGCGATGGGCGATAGTGGCGATGAGCGATGGTGTCTGGACTATTTGAAATTTACAATTGACAATGAAATAATGGAACAGGGTAAATATGTTTGAGAGAGAAGCAAATGTGTTTTGGGAATAAAAAGAAGCGTGATATGGGGAAGTGAAAAAGCTGGAGTATTTTGAAAAATAAAGCTGCATATATTCAAATATATATGCAATCCAATTTTTGAAATACTTGCAAGATGAACACTTGATCTACTTTGTTTTTAGATATATAACTTTCCATGTTTTGTAAAGTACGGGTTTTTGTCCGTAATTAAAAGAAACAAATAAAAAAGAGAGTGATATACTAAATCTCTAAATTGGAAGTTAGAAGTTTTATCAACAAGTAGGTTAGTTGTACATTTAGGCTATGGAAGTCTTTGTTTTTCTATTCTTTAAATTTTGACCCAAAATATTTTTTTTGCTTTTTTTAATAAGGACTAACTCCCTATTAAGGAACATATTAACTTCTAATAGCAGGTAAACTTTGGACATCGGAAATCCAGGCGTCATCCCAATGCAAGGTAAAATACATTTCATTGTAAATTTCTAATTAGTTTCAAGATAACATTGTTAAAAATTGAAACCGAGACCTACACTTTCAGTAAAAGTCTTGGTGCCCATTTGAAAAAAGACAAAGTGGTTAAATGATATTTTAGTTAATGGAGTTTTTTTTTTTTATTATACTTCACCTCTTGAAAATAACTTATTGATACGCACACTCAAATCTCTCGCATAGCGCATCACATGTGCTGACCACATGTTGAGTTACAGCCCTAATCGCTAGTTCAGGTTAACACGAGGCGCTAAAAGCAACAACGCACATGCATGAAAGATAAGACAAAAACAAAAGGCGCTGACCATAATCTGCATAATAGGTTGCTACCTGTGGTACGCAGATAAAGCAAAAACAAACGAGTGATAGTCTAACACGATCCTAACACTGTACGGTGCCATAACCTTTTGAGTGGTTATGGTCGACAGATTACTTTTACTTTTGTCGACTTTGTAGGCAAAACAGTACGATCAGGATCAAGCATGCACTTTTTATCCTATTGATCAACACTTGTGGACAAGTAAATCAAGATATAAATAAGAGACTAAAACCTCCATTTCTCTAACTTAGAAGACGACATCATACCACACTTATATTATTATTATCAATATACGGTATCACATCGTACATTGCTCACCCATGCTACCGAACTCAGCATTTAAAGGTCATTTTAACGGTTACAGGTAATGTTCTGTGAACACTAACCCTAATATCTCCTTTGAGCCATCGATGCGGCTATCCCGACAATGGTGGGTCGATGTGTAACCACCCCTGTCGAGAACTTCATCTCTTAATAGGGTTATTCACGATACACCGGACCAGAGAGTTAAACTAGAATGACTCTTAAATCCCCATATTTTTATTGTCAAGTGTAGATCGAGCCCGCAGATCCAATCTATGCTTGATCAATAGCACCATCCGTGGGACAAATAAGTTAAAAAGGTTTTGTTGATCTTTTTTCTTAATGTCCACTGCATTTACTTGTCTTCCCTTATATGTGGTTACATATACCAGAATGACAAGCAAACTAGAAGCACCAAAGCCTCTATCAGCCCAAGCTATATCGCTCGCAGAACTAAGGATACAGATAGAGACAAGCTTGAGGCTAAGTCAAATAGGTGTACTTTCATTGGTAAAGGTTCAAATGAGATGAGTTATCGTTGTTGGGATAATGAAGCTAGAAAAGTGATTCGTTCTCGTGATGTTACCTTTGATGAAGATTCGGTTTATGGCAAACTGAAAACGGGGAGTCCTAAACCAGATTATGTTACTTTTGATGATGTTCCTATTGATGATCTTGTAAGTTCTAGTGGGAGTTCGGGTAACAATGATTTTCCGAATAATAGTGAGGCGTCACAAAGTGCTAATGTTGAAGATGATTCGGAAAGCAGTGATAATTCCAAACATAGTGAGTTCTAGTGATGAGGAGAATTGATAACGCTCGAATTATACATATTTTATATTCTATGAGTTATCTTATATTAAAACATAGTTTTTAACACATTTTTGGATAAAAGTTAACAATTCATGTAAAAAGGTATTTATAATGTGCTTGTTTAGTAAGTGTGATAAACAGGTCAAAAAGTAAAGAGGAAAGAGAAAAAGTCAAAAAGTCATAAGGTGAACAACCGGCTAAGGTCCTAAATTCGCTGGCTATGCAAGAATTCCATAAAGTTCCCGAAATTAAAGTCATAAATTGAAGAACTTGTTGACCAAGAAAATACACTGGAGCCGCCGGCTGGAAACGGCTGAGCCGCCAGCTAGGATTACTTGTACGGAAAGCTCAAGTTCAAGATAAACATGGAAAAGATTTAGTTTGATCCAGAAGACCTAAAGCCGTTGGCTGGTAACGTCCAAGCCGCCGGCTAAGCAACGCGGTAACAATTAATTTGGCTTGAAGAAAAAGTTTAACTTGGATAAAAAGTAACCGACTCAAGCCTAGCCGCCGGCTCAGGTGGCGCCTTACAAAAGTATAAATAGAGGCTGATTTCTGCAGAATGGAGAGGCTGAGAATTTTTTAGATTTCATTTTTAAGGTTTACATTACGAATTTAATAGTTTTAGGGTTTATTTTAAGTTTCATTTATTGTAAAATCCTTCAAGGATTCAAGATTATTCAAGTTTATTTAATTTATCTCCAACTTTTGAGGTAATTCTATCTTACATTATTCATCTTTATGTAATTATGTGTAATTCTTTGTATTATCATTCTTGTTCGTCTTTTATCATGAACTAAACATTCATGGTGGTCACTTGGATGAAAACTGCAACTATTCTGGAATCATAAGATGAAGACGCTGGCTGACAGATCCTAGTCGCAGGATGGATCTGTCAAAGTCGTCGGCTTTGTGCTTCAATTCGCGCAGTTTCTGGTTTTTCCAGATATGAATGAATATGTTTCTGTGATGATTATTTATTCTGTTTGAATCTATCTTGATTAGTAATTGTGTTTGCATTCTTAATGATTAAGTAATAAGAATTATGATTAACTAATTCTAATTCCAGGTAGGATTTATTGAGTCGACAACAATCGTCGATTTATTGGCGACTTGACTGAATCTTAGAGCCTAAATTAAATTCCAGGCAGGATTTAAAACTATAACAACCCTCACTTTTTGACTTCCGATTTTACTAAAATACCTAGAGTTGTTATATACGAATAAATTTAACGTTGACCGAATAAACGTACGCTTAAAATAAATAATATAATTATAAATATTATAAATAAGATTATGATATATAATATAACATAATTACATCAATGAATATATATATATATATATATAATATTTATATTACTTTTGTTATTTAGTTAATAGAATATATAATTAACTAAATAATAAATAATATTATAACATTTATAAAACTAATAAAAACTATAAATTAATAATCATAAATTTTAATTTTTATAAAAACTAAATATAATAATAATTTTTATATAAAATTCGTATTTAATAATTAAACAAATATAGAAATAAAATGTTTAGAAATATATTAAACAATTTTTTTTAGAATTTTATACAAAATAAAAATAAAAACTATATCTACTTTTAATAAATAAATACAAAAATACAAACTACTTTTTCTTTTAAGATTTACTTTTAATAAAAATACAAACTACTTTTCTTTTAAGATTTACTTTTAATAAAAATACAAACTACTTTTTCTTATTTTAACTTTTAAGATTTACTTTTACTAAAAATACAACCTACTTTTTCTTATTTTAACTTTTAAGATTTACTTTTAATAAAAATACAAACTACTTTTTCATATTTTAACTTTTAAGATTTACTTTTAATAAAAATACAAACTACTTTTTCTTATTTTAACTTTTAAGATTTTACTTTTAATAAAAATACAAATTACTTTTTCTTATTTTAACTTTTAAGATTTTACTTTTAATAAAAATACAAACTACTTTTTCTTATTTTAACTTTTAAGATTTACTTTTAATAAAAATACAAAATTCTTTTTCTTATTTTAACTTTTAAGATTTTATTTTAATAAAAATACAAACTACTTTTTCTTATTTTAACTTTTAGGATTTTACTTTTAATAAAAATACAAACTACTTTTTCTTATTTTAAATTTTAAGATTTACTTTTAATAAAAATACAAACTACTTTTTCTTATTTTAACTTTTAAGATTTACTTTTAATAAAAATATAAACTACTTTATCTTATTTTAACTTTTAAGATTTACTTTTAATAAAAATACAAACTACTTTTTCTTATTTTAACTTTTAAGATTTACTTTTAATAAAAATACAAACTACTTTTTCTTATTTTAACTTTTAAGATTTTACTTTTAATAAAAATACAAACTACTTTTTCTTATTTTAACTTTTAAGATTTTACTTTTAATAAAAATACAAACTATTTTTTCTTATTTTAACTTTTAAGATTTACTTTTAATAAAAATACAAAATACTTTTTCTTATTTTAACTTTTAAGATTTTACTTTTAATAAAAATACAAACTACTTTTTCTTATTTTAACTTTTAAGATTTTACTTTTAATAAAAATACAAACTACTTTTTCTTATTTTAACTTTTAAGATTTACTTTTAATAAAAATACAAAATACTTTTTCTTATTTTAACTTTTAAGATTTACTTATTTTATTTTAATTTTTTTTTTTACCTAACATTTTCAACTATAAATACCACATACATTTCTCATTTCAAACTTACACCTTAATCTCTCATTTCTCTATTAAGAACTACTTCTAGTTGATATCTCGGTCACTTACTTGCTTTACTTTCCTTTCTTGCGTGGAATACTTCAACTGCTATTTAAGGTGAGTTTCATTACTCCCTTTTTATATATATTTTTGGGCTGAGAATACATGCGTTGTTTTATAAATGTTTTACGAAATAGGCACAAGTACTAAAACTAATTCTATGTGGGTTTAAACCAGAAATATACCCTTAGCTTGGTAACATTAAACTACCTGTCTATGTACGGTAGGCGCGAATCCTAAAGATAGATCTATTGGGCCTGACAACCCTATCCTGACTATGGGATGCTTTAGTACTTCGAGGTTTATATAACACACCTGATTCGGTGTACTTTCAGAGGGTAAAACATGAACGTTAAGGCTTGTTACCGGGTGCCTACAACTTATAGAATGCTTTTATACACTTGCTAGTGTGCGGATATTTATGAAACTAAAATCTTGTGGCCTATTATTATAACGGAAATGATTGATTTTGATAAACTAATGAACTCACCAACCTTTTTGGTTGACACTTTAAGCATGTTTTGTCTCAGGTGACGAATAAGATGATTGCCATGATTGCTACCTGATGAATTGAATGCTGCTACATGGAGTCTTCATTTCATTACATTTACTTTGCATTAAGACTATTATTATTATTATTTCAGTTTAAATTTGATGTAAAACTTTTAATGCTTCCGCTGTTTTATTAATAAATGTTTTATTCAAAACGTCTCATATAGAGTCGTTCTCGTATATACAACTGTGATTTGATATAATTAGTCACAATTACCCTAGGCCCTATTTTGGGGGTGTGACAGATTGGTATCAGAGCAGGTTGTTGTAGAGAACCAGGATTGCATTTTATGTGTGCCTTATACAATTAGGTACCTTAGCAATGTAGGACTACAACTTTCCTTGACCATAGTGCATTTAATTGTTGCCTTTAATTGATAAATGCTACACTATACCTTAGAAACTATACTTAAATCTTAAGATTATAACATACACGATAATGTGAAATTACTCAAACGTCAACGCTACTTAAGGCCTAGGGTGATCCTTGGTACCACTATGGGACGCTTGTGGATTTCGAATGCCAAACTTAGATTTTGGTCGAGAATTCCTGGGCCAACCGGTAACAATTGATCATTCAAGTGACTCGGCGGTGGCATAGATGTTTGGGTATGGTGCACAATATCAAACCTGACTATAGTGATCATACAACACTTAGTCACTTACGCACTTAATAAGTGGTGAACTTATTAAGAACAACTCACTTAGTCATCTATCCTGGTTTTGTGTATTACATATGTATTACATGAAATATTATCCAAGATTTTTGAAACTCATAGGATTCATACTCAAACGTATATAACTCCCTGTTATATCACGTACCTATATGCCTTATGCCTTTATGCATCGGTTTGCGAACCGGGAAATGTCATTGGGTTATCACAGTATACGAATTGAAAGTCTTTAATCGAAAGATTATTAGATTACATACTTATCATTTTATAATCTCGACACGTCATACTGCCATTATTGGAGTATAGACAAGTCATATCTTAGCATATCTATTCCCAATAGACCTTGTCTAACACTTTTCCTAAATTTCCTCCGTAAATTACAGAAATCTTTCTGCTATATATACGTATTCAAGGAGACGAATATATCATTCAATATTCAACACCCATTTCATATCAAACCCTATTCCAAACACATAATATGGATTTCTCACCTGATTCCTCAAGTTCTTCTAGCTCCAAAGATAGCGTGACAGGAGCACACCCACCGATCAATTACCGTGATTTCTTTAGAAAATGGGGATGGGTTCTCGAAATACTCACCCTATGGAGAAATGAAGAAGGTACTCCTTATCACGAGCCAAACTTACCACCAAACGTCGGAGTACTCGATCCACTTACCGGCGAACCTGTTCGCAATACCGTTTTCACTCTTTTCGCAAGGATTTTCCGCCTCGAAGGTCGACTCGATGTAACCAATGATAATATTCGTCCTCTACTCCCGAATTCTAACCAGAAAGGGTTATTAGAAGAAGTTAGAAGACTTCAAACTAAATATCAAGAATTCACAAACCTTACAGAGGAATGGGTAGAACAAATCCATAGACTCAAGTGTAAAGTAGAAACCCTGGAGGAAATAGTGCGCGATTTGGTAGCTAGGCTCACACTTACTAACCAAGTACCACAAGCAGCACCAACAGCAGCACCAGCACCACCAGTACTATCAGCATCACCACCAACAGCATCAGCTTCACCAACAACAACATCAGCATCCCACATCTCAACATCATAATCGGTACCTCAAACATCGACATCATACGCCCATAGATACTAAGAAATATTAGTAATAATGAGTTAAGTTGTATTGACTCATTCTTCCTGAAGAATTATATATGTATACTTTATATATATATATGATTTGGAACAATAATAAATCTTTTCGCACTAAACTATTACGTGTGAATCTTAACTAGTATGTACTACTTGGTTAATTCATATCACTAATACGCTATGATGTACATCCTTCGTTAATGACTTAACAATCATTAATCACTGCTTCAGTACAATAAACTCCATTTCATAATAAACTAAGTGTATTATTCAAATGCATGTGTGATTTTACACTCCTATTTTCGATGTACTCGAAAATTTCTCGAAAACATCATTTGTGCCTTATAAATTTCACAAGAAATCCACGAGCATCAACATCATATACTGAGGTATATTAATAACAATGAACAATGAAGTATTGATTCATAACTTCATTAAAGAAATATTCCGCGACGATTATGTAATCTCTAAAGTTTTGGAGATTATTTATTCTCGTTTCAACCGTAAATCAAATGAGTTTAATATTATATTAACTTATTAAATCCATAATTACATCTGAAGAAAATATATATGTATGTATATTTTCATAAAGATTGTATTTAAAAATTCTTTTGTACAAACTGTTGATTGTGAAAATATTTTAACGGGTAGGTAATACCCAAGAAATATCTAACATTCACATTAATATATTACATTGTACATTCTTCAAAATCCTTGAAAACATATCGGATTGATAATCAATGATTCAGATCAGTTAACCTTGAGAATGCTGATGAAGCAGCAAAAGCTGTAGATGGCCTTAATGATCAGAAGCTTGATAATAAAGAATTGTGTGTTGGAAAAGCTCAAAAGAAAATCTAGTATTGAAAGATGGATTGAGCAAAACATGAAGGAGACCAAGGACAAATCTCAAGGACTAAACCTATAACCAAAGAATCTAGATGATTCGATTTCTGAAGGAAATCACAGAAGATCTTTTTACGCATTCTAAATCCTTACAGAAGAATTTCTTCATTATCCATCGATTTTAGAAATTCTAAAATATCATCGTATCTTTCGTTATAAATATCCTCGATATTTCTAAAGATATCTTCATAACGATTCTTGTCCGCAATTAATTATCTCTTTGCAATATCTTTATTACATCATAAAGGAAAACTGTTTAAGTTTCTATATTCCGTAAAATTTAAATTCAAATTTTGAATGATTTGAAGTAGTGTTGAGAATTGAAGCATGAGTTAGTATAATATAATGACGTCAGGCCAACGTGATTATATTACAGTAAGTCATGCTAAATTTTTAATGGAAGATGATGATTCATAGACTTTATAATCATCATTTGCCATGTTACACGACTCTTACATTCTACTTAATCTCTTAACATATCAAGAAAATATATTTTTGATAGTTCTATCCTCAGTAATTCTGGTAATTTACCAAATCAAATCGTGATATTACGCTTAGAACAGTAGGTCCATTCGAAACTTCATACCTACAAATTCTGGATCATTACTCGCTTTACTTAGAGTCGAGAGGAGAATAAAAAGGCAAAGAGCTCCGACATATAAGGGAAAATATGTAGCCCGATAACGATACCGAAATTACAAACCGTGTATATCAATATGTATTGCAACGTAAAGACATGGGAGAATTAAAAACACTATAACCCCAAGGTAATAGTAGAAGAAAACAAATTCCTCTGGTGGTAAATGAAAAAGAAGAATGACTGAAATGATAGTCAGAAAAATATCCAGGATAAGAACTGGATGGAGCATTCTCACAATCTTTGGAAGTATGAATTGAGGAAGACAGTATAGAAGTGGTGAAGATAATGAAACGGAAGAAGCTAATTTATAGCAAAATTCCAAACACAGCAATTGAAGCAATTCACCTCATTTAATCAAAGAAAATTTCAAATTCCTTAATTACCAGAGAATCAAATCTTATGGATTACGAAGATTTCCTTTAATCCCTTGAATTTCGGAAATCAATCGTGACTACGTCAAAAGTTAAGGCGAACATTTAATTTCTCATTCACTCTTTTACAATAGCTTCATTTATACGCTTCCTATAATCAAATCGTTTTATCCATATTATTCAGTAGTGATAAAACTTTATTTTTTCAACTTATATTCATCATTACAATATTCTTGTTGTAAACAATGATGATCTCTATCAAACTTCATGACTATAATTTTCATGAACTACTCTCTGTTTTTTTTTCTACCCTAATATTGTGACATAAACACTCAAAGTTTTAAATAAGCTCAATACTATTCATAACACATTTCATGTGTTCAGTTTACTAAAATGCTCGTACAACAACATCATCCCTTTTGAGGATAACCTAGTCAAATGACACTCTTATTAATCCTTTAGATAACCTCCGCATTAATGATAAAATGCACTTTATAGAAGAACCTGTAAGAAATTAGGGTTCGTATTATTTAAATGCATGAAACAGAACAATATTCTATCCGTTGGAATTCACGAAAGGCCCCGAACCTACCTGGGAACGTGAAGACCAGATAAAACGTAAATATCCTCGTCTAGGTACGAACAACGCCGATTGATGGCAAAAACTAAATTTCGGGACGAAATTTCTTTTAACGGGTAGGTACTATAACAACCCTCACTTTTTGACTTCCGATTTTACTAAAATACCTAGAGTTGTTATATACGAATAAATTTAACGTTGACCGAATAAACGTACGCTTAAAATAAATAATATAATTATAAATATTATAAATAAGATTATGATATATAATATAACATAATTACATCAATGAATATATATATATATAATATTTATATTACTTTTGTTATTTAGTTAATAGAATATATAATTAACTAAATAATAAATAATATTATAACATTTATAAAACTAATAAAAACTATAAATTAATAATCATAAATTTTAATTTTTATAAAAACTAAATATAATAATAATTTTTATATAAAATTCGTATTTAATAATTAAACAAATATAGAAATAAAATGTTTAGAAATATATTAAACAATTTTTTTTAGAATTTTATACAAAATAAAAATAAAAACTATATCTACTTTTAATAAATAAATACAAAAATACAAACTACTTTTTCTTTTAAGATTTACTTTTAATAAAAATACAAACTACTTTTCTTTTAAGATTTACTTTTAATAAAAATACAAACTACTTTTTCTTATTTTAACTTTTAGGATTTACTTTTACTAAAAATACAACCTACTTTTTCTTATTTTAACTTTTAAGATTTACTTTTAATAAAAATACAAACTACTTTTTCATATTTTAACTTTTAAGATTTACTTTTAATAAAAATACAAACTACTTTTTCTTATTTTAACTTTTAAGATTTTACTTTTAATAAAAATACAAATTACTTTTTCTTATTTTAACTTTTAAGATTTTACTTTTAATAAAAATACAAACTACTTTTTCTTATTTTAACTTTTAAGATTTACTTTTAATAAAAATACAAAATTCTTTTTCTTATTTTAACTTTTAAGATTTTATTTTAATAAAAATACAAACTACTTTTTCTTATTTTAACTTTTAGGATTTTACTTTTAATAAAAATACAAACTACTTTTTCTTATTTTAAATTTTAAGATTTACTTTTAATAAAAATACAAACTACTTTTTCTTATTTTAACTTTTAAGATTTACTTTTAATAAAAATACAAACTACTTTATCTTATTTTAACTTTTAAGATTTACTTTTAATAAAAATACAAACTACTTTTTCTTATTTTTACTTTTAAGATTTACTTTTAATAAAAATACAAACTACTTTTTCTTATTTTAATTTTTAAGATTTTACTTTTAATAAAAATACAAACTACTTTTTCTTATTTTAACTTTTAAGATTTTACTTTTAATAAAAATACAAACTATTTTTTCTTATTTTAACTTTTAAGATTTACTTTTAATAAAAATACAAAATACTTTTTCTTATTTTAACTTTTAAGATTTTACTTTTAATAAAAATACAAACTACTTTTTCTTATTTTAACTTTTAAGATTTTACTTTTAATAAAAATACAAACTACTTTTTCTTATTTTAACTTTTAAGATTTACTTTTAATAAAAATACAAAATACTTTTTCTTATTTTAACTTTTAAGATTTACTTATTTTATTTTAATTTTTTATTTTAATTTTTTTTTTACCTAACATTTTCAACTATAAATACCACATACATTTCTCATTTCAAACTTACACCTTAATCTCTCATTTCTCTATTAAGAACTACTTCTAGTTGATATCTCGGTCACTTACTTGCTTTACTTTCCTTTCTTGCGTGGAATACTTCAACTGCTATTTAAGGTGAGTTTCATTACTCCCTTTTTATATATATTTTTGGGCTGAGAATACATGCGTTGTTTTATAAATGTTTTACGAAATAGGCACAAGTACTAAAACTAATTCTATGTGGGTTTAAACTAGAAATATACCCTTAGCTTGGTAACATTAAACTACCTGTCTATGTACGGTAGGCGCGAATCCTAAAGATAGATCTATTGGGCCTGACAACCCTATCCTGACTATGGGATGCTTTAGTACTTCGAGGTTTATATAACACACCTGATTCGGTGTACTTTCAGAGGGTAAAACATGAACGTTAAGGCTTGTTATCGGGTGCCTACAACTTATAGAATGCTTTTATACACTTGCTAGTGTGCGGATATTTATGAAACTGAAATCTTGTGGCCTATTATTATAACGGAAATGATTGATTTTGATAAACTAATGAACTCACCAACCTTTTTGGTTGACACTTTAAGCATGTTTTGTCTCAGGTGACGAATAAGATGATTGCCATGATTGCTACCTGATGAATTGAATGCTGCTACATGGAGTCTTCATTTCATTACATTTACTTTGCATTAAGACTATTATTATTATTATTTCAGTTTAAATTTGATGTAAAACTTTTAATGCTTCCGCTGTTTTATTAATAAATGTTTTATTCAAAACGTCTCATATAGAGTCGTTCTCGTATATACAACTGTGATTTGATATAATTAGTCACAAATACCCTAGGCCCTATTTTGGGGGTGTGACAAAAACCCATGATAATTTTGATTCTACCATTTTCATGGCGTCTATTATTATTTTTATTTTGTATTTTTAATATATTTTTAAAAAAAACCTTTTCCTACTTAAAGGTCGGAAGTCCTCTCGGAAGCAATCTCTTTATCCGTCGAATAAAGAGAGGGATGACTTTCTCTACTCTTGAGAGCGTTTCACTCTGGGTAGAGAAATGACTTGTCTTTATTCTCGGATAAGGGGAAGGATTGTCTACATCTCACCTCCCCCATACACCACTCATGTGTTATTGGGTTTTGTTGTTGTTGTTGTTGTTGTTGTTGTTGTTGTTGTTGTTTGTAATTAGGATTAACTAGTACTTAATTTTAAATAAGCTTTTACTCGATTCATCTAATCTTCTAGGTTAATCACATCAAACAAGGTATTTGAATTACATGAAATTTAAATTAAGATCTTTGGTAGAATTGAATTAGAAATATGATAAATTACACTTGCATAGTAATCTTGCTATTGTTAGGCCTAGTTAAAGAATCTTCCTTTATATGTGTTTGATTGTCGATTGCATGAGAACTTGATTAAGACTGCCTTTAATCTAGTAACTGGAGATGGTCTGATTAGGTTTATTAGCTTATCTATTTGCCAGCCTAATTGAATGTTGCTTTAATCCCTGTCATAGGGTTAATATGATATGTATCATGTGATTATTCAAATGCTATGATTTAAGATGTTAATTTTGAAAACCCACTTAGTTAACATATGTTTTAGGTCATACTTTACATGTATGTGATTTGTATCTTAGCCCTTTAGGAATAGTGATTGGTCTATGATTGCTATGTGCTACTCATCAATGTAAGTATGAAACTATGTATGATGCCCCGTACAAAATTAACGTGTGCGGATCATCAACAACAGGTCCATTACACGGTTACAATACTATATGCTGTTTTAAAACAAGTTTGCATTCATAAAGAGGATAACGTCTCTACCAACGTCGAATGTTTTACAAAAGATAACGTGCTTCTACGAATAGAAAGCATTAACATAAGTACGTAACACAAGGGTCATTACAAAATCCATTGTTCAAATGTAACATAAGTTGTGAATGCAAGGTAAAAGTTCCATGTTTGAGACATCTCTAAACAATGCAGCGGGAGTCTAACACAGCAAGTCTATAACAGCGAGACTAATACAGCAGAAGCGACAAACGTCTAAGCACCTGAGAAATAACATGCTTTAAAATGTCAACACGAATGTTGGTGAGCTATAGTTTGATTGAAACAATGATGTAATGTAGGCCACGAGATTTCGTATTCAAAACATTTATGAAAAGTATATGCTTAACCGTGGGCACTTGGTAACTAACTTAACGTAAATATCACCCCTAAAAGTACACTTGGCGAGTGCTTAAGTTTACGAAGTATTAAACACCCGTTAAATGCTAGCGCGACTAGCCCGAGTGGGGATGTCAAACCCTATGGATCCATATCTAAGATTCGCCTTCACCGGTTCATAAACTAATGACTAAACGTTACCGAGCTAAGGTGAAAGTTTATGCCGTTATATCACCTACACATATATAAAGTTTAAGTACTCGTGCCTAATAAGTAAAACATAAAAAGCGCATGTATTCTCAGTCCCAAAAATAGTAAGGTAAAAAGGGAGCTATAACTCACAGTGATAAATGCGGTAAAAGTCGATGTGCAAAGTATGCAAGTAGTAAGTCGGTCTGAAAGGTCGTCAACCTAAGTCAAAGGTCACTAAGTCAGTATATTGTCCCCAAAGGTTTAAAAGTAAATAAATTAAGTCTTAGGTATTATCATCATCATCATCATCGTACGTAAAAAGTAAAGTAAGTTTTCAATCAAGAATAGAGATCAAAACAAAGGCTGACTTCGTTCAGCTGCTATGACCTCTATACAAACTGAAATGGCGTGCGGTCAGTGGCCAAGGCTCCGTAACCTCTGTTCAATTTTCAGATCCTAACTCGATGTCGTTTGACCGTGGTGACGGTTCAAGCGAGAGTAGGTCAGAAATTTCAGCACGTCGTTATAGAGGCGTAGTGATTTTCGAAAGGCTATAAATCCTAAACCGTATATTGGATTTAGGCGAGTCTTAAATGAAAAGTCATCTACTCGAACCGAACTATCTGGAAATCAACTTTTCCAGAATCCCAGGAGTCTGATCAGACCCTGAAAAATAGAAAACAAGTGCTCCGGTGGATTTCTTGGTGTTTGATGCTCATCACGGTTCTCATCCTTGATGCGTATAAGCCTCAAGTGTACAACTCTTGATGTTTTAGCATCACTTTAACCAAGGTTTAACCATCAACACACAAAGTCAAGACTAAAAAATAAAATACAACTCATTTAAGAGTTTAAGCAAGATGATGAACCAAAGTTACATCAAGTTCTTAGTTTCGACACAAGTACAAGTTCTATTAAGCTATAAACCTTGAATCAAACTAAATAAGCAAGACCTTAAGTTATAGAACTTAGATCTTAGCTAAGTATTAAAGACCTTAGACTAAAAAGTCTAGATCTTATGTTCTTGGTGAAACCCTAAGTCATAACACCTAGACTTTCAACTTTTACACAACCATAAGTTATGAAACTTAGATTTTGTAAAGTAGAATGGGCATAACCTAATGAGCTTTTGTTTACACAAAGTAGAAGATCATAAGTTACACAACTTAGATCAAACACAAAAATGAAACCCTAAGCTAGAGAGCTTGGATTCCTAACAATACTTATGAGATCTCAAGCTAGTAAGCTTGTATCTTTTGTTTAATGAAAATACAAGTCACAAATCTAAAGTACAACAAATTAAAGAAGATCATAAGTTAATAAACTTTGATCTTAACTAACTTTTTGTTGAAACCTCAAGCTAGTAAGCTTGTATTTCTAGTGTTCTTGAAGATCCATAAAGTAAAAAGTTGGATCTACAAGTTACATGAAGATCATAAACATGAGTTTTGATCTTTTAACACAATTAAAGAGATCTTAAGTTAATAAACTTAGATCTAACAAGATAATGAAGATTCAAAGCAAAAAAGCTTGAATCTTTCATGTTCTTAAAGACTTTTCAAAACAAAGTTTGAATCTTACAAGAGTTATGAAGATTCAAGTTACAAGACTTGAATCTTTGATCATGATGATGATGATTTCAAATTTAGAAGAAAAGAAAGAAAAGAAGTAAGTTTCAAACTTACAATTTGAGAGAGAATTCTAGAGCGAGATTGTAGAGAGAAGTGTGTGTTTGAGAAAATGAAGTGAAGCGTGTGTATTTAACAAAGAAAGAAAAAGAAAAAATAAATAAATAATGGTGATGGTGGGAGGGGTGGCCGACGATTTTGGATGGGGTGGGGGGACCATTTTGGCCTCATGTGGTGGTGACATGGTGTGGTCCATGGTGGTGGTACAAGGTGATGTTGATATGTTGAGTGGCATGCAACAAAGTGTAAGCATTAGTTCATAAGCATGCAAGTTACTTGTCTTATTATTTTCATGGGCTAATCATTAAGTAAATGGGCTAATTAGTCCACTAATTAATCCACTTAGTTGGGTAGGTTGGGCCATGGAAGTCCATTAAGGTAAAAGTCCATTAAGGTAACTAGTGAGCATTAGTAAACATTAAGCGTAATTAAGTAACCACCAAGACAAGTAATTGTCATAAATAAATAACAATTATGTTTACGTAGTCATAACATTCCAATTATGACAAAAGTTTAACGTGTACCAAGTACGTAGCTCGTTTTAAACAATAAGTGACACTAACGGTCATAAATGCATTCGAGGATCATGTAAAGTGATTAGGCACTTAATAACACGTTGTAGATATTAATGAAAGTAATTAACATAACTGATGATCCCAGAATATAATCTAACTCAGTACGCACAAATACGCAGTTTCGTGAAAGTAATAAATATAATTAAAAGTCGAAAAAGTCGGGTCGTTACACTATGTAATAAATTCCTTTAAATGTTGCTAGTCCTTGTAATCACCTCATTTTAATATTCGTTTCCTATCTTTCCTATCCGTTCGTTGCGTTAATTTAATTAATGAAAATACTTATTTAATTACTTCTAATTCTTTCATAAGAATTAGACTAAAGAGAACTAATTAACAACTTTTATCTGCTTCTACGCTCTTTTGGGACGATAACCTAAAATACTATCTTGACCGGGTTTTGTTGCTCGTTAGGGTGTTAAAAGTGATTTGATAAAAAGGTTATATAAATTTAATAGTTGAAAAGCAAATTAAGCACACACACACTTTTCGCACATCAAGAATGCTAATTAAACTGTTCCAACCACATCGGTTGCTCCTATACTAAGACGCTATACTAGAGTGTCCAAGCCTAATCCTAGGTATTCTTCATCAACAAACTACTTGCTATATACCTAAAATGGTGAACCAAGAGTTACTTTAGGCGAGACAATCGAAAGAATCCATATATTGGAAGCTTGCTATGAAAGAAGAGACGGGGTCACATGATAAGAATGAAACTTGGTCACTAGTGAAATTACCTCAAGATAAAAGGGCATTGCACAAAAAATGGGTGTATCGAATCAAGAATGAGTTGGATGGCAAGAAAAGGTACAAGGCTTGGTTGGTGGTCAAAGACTTTTAACAAAAGGAAGGAGTTGATTACAACGAGATATTTTCACCAATAGTTAAAATGACTACTATTTTGTTGGTACTTTCTGTAGTTGCATCTGAAGACTTACATCTTGAGCAACTAGATGTGAAGATCACATTCTTACACGGAGATCTTAATGAAGAGATCGATATGAAGCAACCCGAGGGCTTTGAGGTAAAGTGTAAAGAGAAATGGTTTTGTAAGATAAAGAAGAGTTTGTATAGATTGAAGCAAGCACCTCGAAAATGGTACTTGAAGTTTGATGAGTTTACGAAGAAAATTAATTTCTTAAGATATGAAGCAGATCATTGTTTCTACTTGAAAAAATTCAAGTCTTCTTATATCATTTTATTGTTGTATGTTGATGATATGTTACTTGCGGGTTTCAACATGTCCGAAATCAACAAGTTGAAGAGATTACTTTCCCATGAGTTCGAGATGAAAGACCTTGGAGGTGCTAGGCAAATACTTGATATGAGTATTGTGCGTGATCATGTGAAAGGTACTCTATACTTGTCTCAATCTAAATATATTGAGAACGTAGTAGAGAGGTTTAACATGGAGAATTCAAAGGCTCGTTCTATGCCTTTGGGTAGTGTGGTTAGGTTATCAAAAAGTCAATCACCTAAAACGGAAGAAGATAAGGCGATGGAAAAGATTTTGTATACGTTGGTCGTGGATAGCATTATGTATTCCATGGTTTGTATGAGACCAGATATAGCCCACTCGTTGGAAGTTGTGAGCCGTTATATGTCTAATCCGGGGAAAGAGCATTGAGAAGCGGTCAAATGGTTGCTTCATTATTTGAAAGGTACTTCTAATATGGGATTGTGTTTTTATACAAACGATGTCATACTTAGGGGTTATGCGGATGCTAATTTGGGTGGATGTGATGATTTCGGGAAAATCACTACGGATTATGTGTTTACAATAGGGAAGACGACGATTAGTTGGATTTCTTGACTACAAAGGAGTGTTGCTTTATCAACAACGGAGGCCGAATACATGGCTATTGTGGAAGCTTCTAAAGAGCTTGTTTGGTTGAAGAACTTCTTGGGTGAGTTGGGTAAAAGACAAGACTATTGCGTCTTGTATCGTGATAATCGAAGTGCCGTTCATCTTGGGATAATTCGGTGTTTCATAGTCGTACGAAACACATCAAGTTAAGGTATCATTTTATTCGAAAACATATAGAAGCTGGTACTTTAATATTGAAGAAAGTCCTTGGTTTGAAGAATCCTGCAGATATGCTTACAAAGGTGGTGATGACGGACAAGTTGAGGTTTTTCATTGCTCAACAGGTCTTTTCATGTAACACCCTGTTTCAGTTACACATTATACAACGTCGTCTCAGGCTTTTGGACGTCGTTTGAGTTTGCAATGTGAATATTCGATCTATGAGAGTGTAAAAATTGACCAAGATTGGCCTAAAAGTGAACCAAGATTGCAAAACAAGGGAAATATTGCAAACTGACCAAATGCGAGCATTAATTTTTTTTATAAGGTAAACAACAACGACAAGACCAACACTTGCATTTTTAAACCACTTCCAACGCATCAACTTAACACCAAATCAATTCATAACAATCAAACCATATTCGAACGATTCTATACTATTAATTACACATGTTTCAGTATCAAAACGGGTTTAACAACCCATGAGACTTCAATGACCCATTTAATACAGCCATATGGTGATTTTGAACCACAAGAGTTTAACTTCCAAACAAAAAGGGAGCATGGTGTTTGAGATTAAACTACCCCAAACCTATGACGATATCCAAAAGCAATCTTCTAGAAATCAACAAGGGGGAGTCCTCTAGTCCCCGAGCTTACCCTTGCCTTTATCCGCATCCGAAACTAAAAAGTAAACAACGAGGGGGTAAGACAAATGCTTAGTGAGTGCAGTAGTTATATCCATACATACGTAACCTACTTACTTGCATATACTTACACAATTCCGCATAGAAGCTAGCATCATAAGAACATATAATATCGTAATATAATGTGCTAACTCTAAATCACACAAAAATATGGTTAATCATACACAATAATGTTATTCATCAAATGATATAACACTATTCAACACATGTATGAGGCCGACAAAGAGTGGATCTTTGCGGAAGACACTCACCACATACATCACACAAATGTGGCCGACAAAGAGTGAAACCTTTCAGATGACACTCACCACATTCGTCACATAAGTGTGGACGACAAAGAGTGAAACCTTTCGGATGACACTCACCACACTTCCACAAGTGGCCGACAAAGAGTGAATCCTCACTCACGGATAACACTCACCACTTCACCCGCAAGCAACCAACTTATATACATGCACATATAAATACTTCACTCACCTTATCGCTTAGTTGAATGCTTAGTACAAAACCCCCACTACAAATTAAATGACATCTAGTGGCACACAAAAAGTGCCACAAAAACGTCAATAAGTGCCACTATATACCTGTATGGGAATCGCTGGCACATAAAAAAGTGCCACTAGAAACGCTGCCACTAAATCCCTTTAGTGTCACTTTTCAAGTGTGTCACTGCAGCTTGTTAAGCCTATTGTGGCACTTTTTTATTGCCATAGTAGATAGGATTGCTGTAGTGGCACATACGTTATGCCATAATACATAGAATGGTATACTTTAAAATTAAATACCAGATTAATTCATTATAACCTTTTATAATGTACATAACAATCGGCTTTATTGGGTTTTTTGTTAGTCTAACTAATTCCAACAATAAACACATTAACACTAAAAAATGTAGAAGTGGAATGACATTACTTAGCTTAAAAGTTCAGATGTTTTTCAATCATCTTTCGAGATACTTACAATCAAACTACACTAAATGTTAACTATCTTACAAAATATTACTGTAAAAGGCTAAATAGCTTAAACCTTCATCAAGAAAACAACTTCATGCTTGATCAACCTCAAATAAATTGGAAAATCATCTTCATCCCCTTGAATATTCGTAGAGTACTGGAGTAACTTGCAGTAGATTGTAATGCAACCTACAAGATAATACCAGCTTTTAACAACTCAGCAAATGTACGTGTGTGTATATATATATATTCATTATTTACATCCATAACTACTACTACCTTATCTTCAACAATCCTTCCATTTTGTTTTGTGATTGCTAATGAAATAACCACACAGAACATAGATATAGATAGATATTAAATTAGCTAGCAAGTACCTCTTCATGAGCCAGTAGGGAAAATAGTTTCCAAGTGTTGTTTCCAAGTAAGCTGCCCATATTAGTACAGCATAAACCAAATAGTTTTAACTTAAAAATTGACTTGTATTGTATTCTTACGACCACAAACCTTGTCCGTTATGATGTTCATCTATCGGTAACTCATGGTGAGGATCATGAGGCTCATCAATTCGATAAAAACTTGATTGGACACTTTGAGTCACCTGTAGAAACAATACATAGTTGTTAGCCCTTGACCATTCTAGTAGTGGCAACACAAAATAATACTAATAAAAAATTGAGCCACAATCAAAATGAGAAAACAATATACGTATGTTCTTTTAAATGACTTTAAATCTAACCTTATCAAATAGCATCACTTCTAAGTTTTGCAACTTAAATCAGTAGTTTTCTTTATATTTCTAACAACAAAATCAGTCAATAAGACACTACAACAATAGATGGAATATCATATGTGATGTATAAACACCAACATTGTGTGTAACGCAGGCTACAACTAAAACAAGTTCTATAAGTTTAGCCCTTAAAATTTTAATATCGTACTCTGGCTCTCATTTGTGGATCACTTTCTAAGACACCATCACAAATTAACAATACGCAATCTCAGTAGCAGGTATCCATTACACAAATTAATGGAGAAATTATTGATAGCAAATGTGATAATGCTAAAAACGAACATATATTTCATAGCATTATTCCTCAAGAAAGACAAGCTTTTAGTTGCAATTGTTCTATTTACAAGTGATATTCGTTTAAATAATAAAAGGTGAAGACAAAAGACAGATTCGACGAATTGAAGACGCAAACGACCAAAAAGCTCAAAAGTACAAAAGACAATCAAAGAGGTTCCAATTATTGATAAGAAACGTCTCGAAATTACAAGAGTACAAGATTCAAAACGCAAAGTACAAAATATAAAATTGTACGCAAGGACGTTCGAAAATCTGGAACCGGGACCAGAGTCAACTCTTAACGCTCGACGCAACGGACTAAAAATTACAAGTTAACTATGTATATAAATATAATATAATATATAATTAATTATATTAATTATATATATATATATATTATATTTATAAATAAAAACCGTCGGCAGAGAAAGACTCCAAAGGGGTGAGCTGTAAAAACAAACTCCGCGACTCGCGGAGTTTGAAGGCCAAAATGGCCGCGAGTCGCGGAGACCCTAGTTTTGAAACTCCCTATAAAGCAAACCGAATTCTGATCATTTTCATCCATCTTTTTCTTCTTCTCCTCATACGTAAAATATATATATATATTTATAATTTATATTTTAATTTTAATTATAATTCTAATAATAAGGGTATGTTAGCGAATGTTGTAAGGGTGTAAGTCGAAATTCTGTCCGTGTAACGCTACGCTATTTTTAATCATTGTAAGTTATGTTCAACCTTTTTACATTAATGTCTCGTAGCTAAGTTATTATTATGCTTATTTAAAACGAAGTAATCATGATGTTGGGCTAATTACTAAAATTGGGTAATTGGGCTTTATACCATAATTGGGGTTTGGACAAAAGAACGACACTTGTGGAAATTAGACTATGGGCTATTAATGGGCTTTATATTTGTTTAACTAAATGATAGTTTGTTAGTGTTAATATAAAGATTTACAATTGGGCGTCCCTATAAATTACCATATACACTCAATCGGACACGATGGGCGGGGTATTTATATGTACGAATAATCGTTTATTTAACCGGACACGGAAATGGATTAATAGTTAATAAACTTGTTGAAACAGGGGTGAATTACATTCAAGGGTAATTGGTGTAATTGTTAACAAAGTAGTAAAACCTTGGTTTACACGCAGTCGATAACCTGGTGTATTCATTAAACAAAGTATTAAAACCTTGTTACAATTCGAATCCCCAATTAGTTGGAATATTTAACTTCGGGTATAAGAATAATTTGACGAGGACACTCGCACTTTATATTTATGACTGATGGACTGTTATGGACAAAAACCAGACGGACATATTAAATAATCCAGGACAAAGGACAATTAACCCATGGGCATAAAACTAAAATCAACATGTCAAACATCATGATTACGGAAGTTTAAATAAGCATAATTCTTTTATTTCATATTTAATTTCCTTTATTTTATATTTAATTGCACTTCTAATTATCGCATTTTTATTGTTATTTTATTTAATTGCATTTTTAATTATCGTATTTTTAATTATCGCATTTTTATTATTCGCAATTTCATTATTGTTATTTACTTTACGCTTTAATTTAGGTCTTGTATTTATATTTATTATTTTACATTTGGTTTTAACTGCGACTAAAGTTTAAAAATCGACAAACCGGTCATTAAACGGTAAAAACCCCCCTTTATAATAATAATATTACTTATATATATGTTTGTATTTTTATAAAAGTAAACTAATATAGCGTTGAGCTTTGTTTAAAAAAGATTCCCTGTGGAACGAACCAGACTTACTAAAAACTACACTACTGTACGATTAGGTACACTGCCTATAAGTGTTGTAGCAAGGTTTAAGTATATCCATTCTATAAATAAATAAATATCTTGTGTAAAATTGTATCGTATTTAATAGTATTTCCTGCTAAAATTTAATAACTATTTTATACCACTCCGCTACCGCATCAAGTATTTTTGGCGCCGCTGCCGGGGATCATCTTAAAAGCCGGAAGCGCAACGCTAATATAAAAAAAAAAGATTTTTTATTTACTTTTATTAAAATTCGCTTTTGTAAAAATACGTTTTGAATATTCGAAAATATAAAAAGAAAAAAAAATTTATATATTTTTAAGAGTTTGTTAAAAAGTTTTATAAGTTTCTTTTAGTTTATAAAAATATAAGTTTTATTTAAATATCTTTTATTTATATTAAAACAGAAAGAAAAAAAAACGCGTAAATTAAAACTGCTCCAGAGTTGAATTTCTGAACCCCGCGACTCGCGGGGTTTGATGCAATAAATACCGCGACTCGCGGAGATTTTCTGACAGGCGACAAAACCCTAATTCAGCATTAATTACGGATAATTATTAATTATTATTATTATTTAACCCTAATAATTATTATTATTATTATTAGTTTTATTTTAACTTTTACTTTTTAATTAATTTGTATTTTTAGTTTAATTAATTTAATTAATTTGTAAAATTAGTAGTTTTATTAAATAAATAATATAAAAATAATATTTTTATAAAAATTGTACTTTTTACAACTTTTTGTATATTTTTATATTTTGTCCCTTTTTAATCGTTGTAGCGTAATATTTGTATTTTTCGCTCATATTTAATTTTAAACTTAGTTTTTGCCATAGTCATTTTTACTCCTAGATTTTTAGGCTTTGCCGTAGAATTCCTTAAGTGCTTTTTCTTTAGACTAAGATTTAGGTGCTTTAGAATTTTGCGATGCCTTTTTAAGTTTTAGTTTCTTTTTAAGTTATTTCCATTTGGGATTTAGTTTTTCTTGTAAGCTTTAATATTTTTAGACAACTTTTACCTATGTATCAATTATCATTCCAATTAGTAATTTCAATTTGCGATTATAATTTTAAGTTAGTTGTAGTAATAAGGTTAGGTTAGTCAAGTATTTTTAAGTTTTTATAAGTTTCTTTTATTTTTCCGTCACCTTTTATTTTTTTCAACCATTTTTCTTTTTCAACCTTTTTCCGACGAACTCTTTTTCTTTCTTATTTCTCGCTATTCTAGTTTTAGGACATAGATTTTTATTCTACTTCTTATCTAAATTTCTTAAAATTACGAAAATTTATTTTAAGTGGTTAAATTAATAGACAGCAAAATTTTCTGGTTCGTAGTAATAGTTGGATTTGTACGTGGACCGGGTTATTGGAGCCAAACAGTCCTCAATTATATTGAGACCAAACGAATCATGCCCCTCTGCTGCATCTTTTGGCTATTCGAAACGTGGGCAAAATCAGAAAAGTCTATTGATTGGATAACTTATTATAATTTTTCTTTCCTTTTTAAAATTAATAGGATATTCAGTGAATGCACCGAGCAAGACGTTCACCACCTTTTGTACGTTCACCACCTGTAACTAGATCAAGACATTTAGCAAATATAACCGCCGTTGATTTTTCTTTAGAATCGTCATCCAGTAGACCAAGTACTTCAGTTCAAATTTCCGATAATCCATTTTTTGAACCCGACCTCACAATTGAGAATCCGGAGAATATTCAGGAACGGTTCGTAGATCCTGAACCATTAAACTTTCCTCCGGAGCCACCAATCATTCAAACAGAGATTGTTGAGGAACGAACCATTAAATCGGAATCATCTAGTGATACCGATTCAACAAATTCAATTATGGAGAATCTGGAACCTTTAAGTATGGAAGACCGAATGAGAGCTAAACGCACTGGCCAAGGTCACGCAATTACTCATCCAGACATTAATGCGCCAGATTATGAAATCAAAGGACAAATTCTACACATGGTGACTAATCAATGCCAATTTAGTGGTGCGCCGAAGGAAGATCCAAATGAACATCTACGTACCTTTAATAGGATCTGCACACTATTTAAAATCCGAGAAGTGGAGGATGAACAGATATATCTCATGTTATTTCCCTGGACTTTAAAGGGAGAAGCCAAAGATTGGTTGGAATCGTTACCTGAAGGGGCGATCGATACATGGGACGTTTTAGTTGACAAATTTCTTAAACAATTCTTTCCTGCATCTAAAGCTGTAAGACTTCAAGCAGAAATTGTTACGTTTACACAGAAACCAAATGAAACTCTATATGAGGCACGGACAAGATATGGAAAATTGTTAAGAGGATGTCCGCAACATGGTTTAGACACCTGTCAAATAGTACAAATATTCTACCAAGGATGCGACATCACTACAAGAAAAGACATAGATATAGCAGCTGGTGGTTCTATAATGAAGAAAACCGAAACTGATGCTTACAAAATTATTGATAATACTGCTTCCCACTCACATGAGTGGCACCAAGAAAAAGACATCGTTAGATCATCTAAAGCAGCTAGAGCCGATTCTAGCCATGACTTAGATTCCATTTCTGCAAAGATAGATGCTGTGGAGAGACGAAAGGAAAAGATGACTAAAGATATTCACTCAATACGAATTAGTTGTGAGCAGTGTGGAGGACCACATTTGACAAAAGATTGTCTCAGTATTGAATTAACAATGGAACAAAGAGAGAATATTTCATACATAAACCAAAGGCCTGGAAATAATTATCAGAATAATTATCAACCGCCAAGACCGATTTACAATCAAAACCAGAATTATAACAGAAATATTCCATACAACAACCAACAAGGTCCTAGCAATCAACAAGTATCCAATAATACTTATAATCAGCAAAGACCTAATTTTCAAAACAAACCACCACAACAAACCGATGATAAAAAGCCAAATTTAGAAGATATGATGACGAAGCTAGTTGAAACTCAAACGCAGTTTTTCACATCTCAGAAACAAACCAATGAACAAAATGCTCAAGCATTTAGAAATCAACAAGCTTCTATTCAAAATCTGGAACAAGAAGTAAGTAACCTAGCAAGGTTAATAGGTGAAAGAAAACCGGAAAGTCTACCTAGTGATACAAATGCTAACCCCCGGAATGAAACAGCTAAAGCCATTACCACAAGAAGTGGTACAACACTTAAACCACCCGAAATACCTGTAACTTCTGATGAAGCCATTCCTACTCCACAAGAACCACAACCTGATCAAGATAAGGAAAAAGAACCGGTAGTTGAAAAGGTTAATGAAGATAACACAGTTAAGGATAAACCTTATGTTAAACCATACCAACCACCACTTCCTTACCCGAGTAAAATGAAGAAAGAGAAACTTGAAGCCGAGCAATCCAAATTCTTGGATATGTTTAAACAGATAAATGTAAATCTTCCTTTCATTGATGTGATTTCAGGAATGCCTAGATATGCTAAATTCTTGAAAGATCTAATCTCAAATAGAAAGAAAATGGAAGAACTCTCGGCTGTTACTATGAATGCTAATTGTTCAGCAGTGCTGTTGAATAAGATACCAGAAAAACTATCTGATCCAGGAAGTTTCACAATTCCATGTTTTCTGGGTAGTCTTAGTTCAATAGAAGAATTGGCAGACTTAGGTGCTAGTATAAATCTAATGCCGTATTCACTATACGCTAAACTAGACCTTGGAGAATTGAAACCAACCAGAATAAGCATACAACTAGCCGATAGATCAATAAAATATCCTAGAGGGATAATGGAGAACATGCTAGTTAAAGTTGGTACTTTAGTATTTCCAGTAGATTTTGTTGTTTTGAACATGGAAGAAGATTCTCAAGTTCCTCTCATATTAGGAAGACCATTCTTAAACACGGCTAAAGCAATGATAGACGTGTTCGGTAAGAAACTGACCCTAAGTATAGAGGATGAGAGTGTTACCTTTTCAGTTGATAGAGCAATGCAACAACCACAATCTGCAGATGATACATGTTATTATATTCAAACTATAGATGCACATGCAGAATTATTAGAAGAATTTCCAGAATTACAAGGAACAGGAGAATGTTCTTTAGGAGAAGGTAATGAACCAATTGATGAAGCTGAAATGTTAGCTACACTTATAGCTAATGGATATGAACCAACAACAGAAGAAATTCAAATGCTAAAAGAAGAAGACAGATATCGATACAAATCATCGATAGAAGAACCTCCGAAATTAGAGTTAAAGCCACTTCCAAACCATTTGGAATACGCTTATTTACATGGTGAATCTGAATTACCTGTAATAATATCGTCTTCTCTTACTGAAAATGAGAAATCACAACTCATTTCTGTGCTTAAAGCTCATAAACCAGCCATTGCATGGAAGATTCATGATATTAAAGGAATAAGTCCTTCGTATTGCACACATAAAATCTTTATGGAAGAAGGTCATAAAACGTATGTGCAACGCCAACGAAGACTAAATCCTAATATGCAAGATGTAGTTAAGAAAGAGATTATTAAACTGCTAGATGCAGGTTTGATATATCCAATTTCTGATAGTCCATGAGTAAGCCCAGTTCAATGCGTGCCTAAGAAGGGTGGCATGACTGTCATCACAAATGAGAAAAATGAGCTTATTCCTACTAGGACTGTAACAGGATGGCGTGTATGTATTGATTATAGAAAATTAAATGACGCCACCAGAAAAGATCACTTTCCCTTACCTTTCATAGATCAAATGTTGGAAAGATTAGCCGGAAATAGTTACTATTGTTTTCTAGATGGATTTTCCGGATATTTTCAAATTCCAATAGCACCCGAAGATCAAGAGAAAACCACATTCACGTGCCCTTATGGTACTTTTGCTTACAAACGCATGCCATTTGGACTTTGTAACGCCCCTGCAACCTTTCAAAGGTGTATGATGGCGATTTTTCATGACATGATAGAAGAATGCATGGAAGTATTCATGGATGACTTTTCAGTCTTCGGTGATACATTTAAATCATGTCTAGTTAATCTGGAACGAATGCTAATTAGATGCGAAAAATCAAATTTAGTACTTAATTGGGAGAAATGCCATTTCATGGTTAAAGAAGGCATCGTTCTTGGACATAAAATTTCAAAAGAAGGAATTGAAGTGGATAGAGCTAAAGTAGATGTAATTGCTAAACTTCCACATCCCACCAATGTTAGAGGAGTTAGGAGTTTTCTAGGGCATGCCGGTTTTTACCGACGTTTCATAAAAGATTTTTCTAAAATTGCCACTCCTATGAATAAACTCCTAGAAAAGGATGCTCCATTCATCTTTTCAGATGAGTGTATCAAATCTTTTAATATTCTTAAAGAGAAACTCACTAATGCACCGATCATGATAACACCAAATTGGAATCTACCATTTGAACTAATGTGCGATGCAAGTGATTTTGCAATGGGAGCCGTTTTAGGACAAAGGATTGAAAAACGATTTCAACCTATATATTATGCTAGTAAGACGTTACAAGGAGCACAAACGAACTATACAACTACTGAAAAAGAACTCCTTGCTATTGTCTTTGCTTTTGACAAATTTCGATCATATCTCGTTCTAGCAAAAACGGTGGTCTATACCGACCATTCTGCTCTTAGATACTTATTTTCAAAACAAGCTGCTAAACCAAGATTAATCCGTTGGATCTTACTCTTACAAGAGTTTGATATTGAAATCCGAGATAAAAGAGGAGCAGAAAATCTCGCCGCTGATCATCTTTCTCGTCTTGAAAATCCCGAATTAGAAGTTCTAAATGAATCGGCCATACAAGACAACTTTCCTGATGAATATCTATTGAAGATAGATTATAAAGAAATCCCATGGTTTGCAGACTATGAAAACTACTTAGTTTGTGGATTCCTTGAAAAAGGATTATCGTACCAAAGACGAAAGAAATTCTTCAGTGATATAAAACACTATTTCTGGGAAGATCCACATCTGTTTAAAAGTTGTCCCGATGGAATAATACGCCGATGTGTATTTGGAGATGAAGCTAGTAAAATTTTAAACCATTGTCACACAGGACCAACAGGAGGGCATTATGGGCCTCAACTAACAGCAAGAAAAGTTTATGAAGCTGGATTCTATTGGCCTACAATTTACAAAGACGCACACCTTCTTTGCAAATCCTGTGATGCATGTCAAAGGGCCGGAAAAATAAGTCAACGTGATGAAATGCCACAAAATGTCATCCAAGTATGTGAAGTATTTGACATTTGGGGTATTGACTTTATGGGTCCATTTCCAAAATCTCATAAAAATCTATATATACTCGTAGCCATTGATTATGTATCTAAATGGGCGGAAGCACAAGCTCTCCCAACTAACGATGCACGAGTTGTAGTCAACTTTTTAAAACGTCTTTTTGCAAGGTTTGGAACACCGAAAGCTTTAATAAGTGATCAGGGTACTCATTTCTGTAATAATCAACTTGAGAAAGTTCTTAAAAGATATGGAGTAACTCATAAAATCTCCACCGCATATCATCCACAAACAAGTGGACAAGTTGAAAATACCAACCGAGCTTTAAAACGTATTCTAGAGAAAACCGTAGGATCAAATCCGAAGGAATGGTCTATTAAATTGGAGGATGCACTCTGGGCTTTTAGAACAGCCTACAAAACTCCAATTGGAACCACACCTTTTAGACTTGTTTATGGAAAAGCATGTCATCTTCTAGTAGAAATTGAACACAAAGCATTTTGGGCTTTGAAGACATGTAATCTTGATTTACATGAAGCCGGACGTCTACGATTAAGTCAACTAAACGAATTAGAAGAATTAAGACATGAAGCATACGAAAATTCGTTAATCTATAAAGAAAGAACGAAGAAATGGCATGATAAAAGAATCAGAAGTTCAAAAGAATTTAAAGAAGGAGACAGAGTTCTTCTTTTCAATTCACGATTCAAGCTATTTCCTGGAAAATTGAAATCAAGATGGTCTGGACCATTCATGGTCAAAAGAGTTTTCCCATACGGAACGATAGAATTAATAAATTCAAATGGGATTGAATTTAAAGTTAATGGTCACAGAGTTAAACATTACATACATGGTCCGATGGAAGTCGACAACGAAGTTAATCACAATTTCGACACCACAGCTAACTAAGTGTGGGGAGAATCAAGTCTTTAAAGGATAATATGTATTTCTGTTAGAGTTAGATTGTCTGTTTTCGTGTAATTCTCAAAAATGGAACCCGAATGGTCTTTCCCTAGCAGACCCTAAAGAACTAGTCTTCTCCCCCCATTCTGAATTTTTATTTTTTTTAGGTTTTTACAAAAATTAAGACTGCCTGTGAACTAAACCATGGTCTAATGCTACACGCTTTGATCACTAAACGTAATAATGACATACTACCGAGTGAAATAGTATCAGTAATCAGAGAAAGAATGGACGGAGTTAGAAAAGAATCCAGATGCGAAGATAATAAGTTACAATTTGGTAAAGGAAAATCAAAATCCGCAGCAAAAAGAAGAGCACGACACCTAGAAAGATGTCACAAATGCGGAAAATGGTCACATGGAGGTAAATGTTCAAATAATCAAACCTATTCAAATACCGAATTTGTTACTTTATGCAGAGACGGACCGTTCATATGTTTAGAAGAAAAGACACTGAATGCTCGAGGTTACGCCTATGTAGCCATGGAAAACCAATTAAACCGACTATCTTATGAATGGGATAGATCATATAACTAAGAAATCTATTTCACAGGTATGTCTGTACAGTTTTTATTTTTATTTTTATTTTTAACCTTTTGATAATAAACGCTAATTTGTTCGCTAAAAAGTATTAAATTGGTATTGAATAAAATTAGGTTTGGTGACCGAAATTATTGATATCATTCAAAAATTTATTACATCACTGCGAAATTTAACGTTTATTCTTAAGGTATAAATATCTTTAATCAATCAACCCAAAATATTTCAAAAATTCGTCATGAGTTAAATTAGGTTTTGGAACCGAAATTACTTTACCGAAAAGAGGGGCGCATATTTTTGATAATATTTGATTGATTAAAGTGGGATAAAAAGACAAAAAGATTTTTAATTTTATTTTTACCATATTTTTAAAATTAATATTTAAATCTTAAATTAATATTGTAAACTTTGTAAAAACAATATATTTAAAATTGTAAATATTTGAAAAATTAATATAAGTTTGGTGTGAATTTAAAATATGAAATTTTAATTTTATGCATTTCAAATTTTAAGTTTGGTGTGAATTTTTAATATTAATTTTGAATTTTATATTTAAGTTGTGTGAATTTAAAAACAAAAATTTACTTTATCTCATTAAGTTAAAAATATGATTTTTAAAATTCGTCGTAAGTTGAAGACTAGGTCTTTGAACCGAAATTGCTTTACCCGAGAGAGGGACGAGAACTTTTATTATCATTATTTTTAATCTCATTGAATTAAAGTATGCCAAAAACATTAAAAAACCCAAAAATCTTATCTTTTAAAACAATCGCTACAAAAAGACAAATTTTAAAATTTTGTCGAAGGACGGACTAGGACATCGATCCGAAACGACCTCGTCCTAAATAACAAGGGAAACAAAATTTTAAAATTAAGTACTTAATTGTTTCAAAAGTTAATGATTATAAAAAAAACAAAAAAAAAAACAAACTCCGCGAGTCGCGGAGTTTGAAGTGTAATTCGCCGCGACTCGCGGAGGAGTCGGATTACAGAAAAAAAATAAAGAGCTGCAACAGCTCAGTTTCACACACCACAAACAAAAAAAACAGCTGCGAAAACCCACGAAAAAAACTCGAAAAAAAAAACCCCAAAATCACAATTTTTAACCGTTAATCACCAAATCTTTTACTAAAATCATGTTGAGAAGGATGCTATCTAAGAATTACTCAAGAAAAAAGGTAAATTTCTACACCTAAACACCATTTAATCCGAAATTTGGTGTTCTTGAGTCATTTTTTTTTCAATTTGATTTTGATGCTTTTTAGTGTAATTAGGCTTAAATTGTTTATGTATTATGCTTGTATAACCTAGATTGATGCTGTTTAACATGATTAGAAGCCTTAAACTTCAAATTTTGAATAATCTAGGGTTTGTGTTCTTGAACAAATTTGGGGCTTTTTGATATAAACAGGTTATGGCCGATTTTTGTCATGGATTGTTGCTAAATTGAGTAGTGTAACATGTCTAGGTAGTTAAATGATCCAAACTTTGAGCCTAAACATGATTTTGAGAATTAAAGTAGACTTTTTCAAGTCTAAAATTCATGAACTTGATTTTTGAAAGATAATGCCATTTGAGACTTGTTTAATTGCTAGTAATGATTATTTTGACATGTTATTTGAGTTGAATGCTTATGAACTTGGCGAACATTTTCGTATATGCTTATTTGAAAAAGTGTAGATTTGATGAAAATATGAAAATGAATTTAAATTTGATATAAATTGATAATGTCATTGTAATTATTTTGATTGATGATTTTGCTGACACTAATGCATATTTGGATGCACAAAAATTGTGTTTGATGTGTTTTGCAGAATGAAAGGGGTGAATCTTCATCCCAAGCCCGCAATGCTCCTGCTGAGAATTTGGAACAACAGGAGGTGGATAACTACTACAAGCAGGATATACCTCATCCAGTCATGACCTTTTCCGATATGCACTTGGAAGAGTTGCACCCGAACCTGAGATTTGACAGACTTTGGATAGATTATCCAAAATATCAAAGGGGTTTGCATACTCTTCATTCTAAGGTTGTTGAGGTACCGAGGGTCATAGAATGGGGACCCTTAGAAGCTGTAGAATTGGCCGGGCCAATTAGGGAATTACTTGTACAGAGGTATGGTAATTCTTCTTTTAATGACTGGGTACGTTTATTCACCATGCGTAGACCTGTATATAAAGTATGGTGTGAAGAATTGTTATGTAGTATAGAGTTGAATGATCGGGTAGCTAGTTTAACCGATCGTTCTTTTATTAGATTTTTGTTAGGCGGTTCGATGCGCCACATGTCTTTACTAGACATGGCTCAGGCTTTACGTATATATATGCCTGAGGAGTTAGCGTCTGCCGATTGTAGAGGATTGATACTAAACAGTAGAAAGATAGATGAAAATTTTGATACACACGGTGTGTGGAGTCAAATGACAAGCCATCACCGTTTCAAAGGGGGAAATTACTCTTATTTGGATATAGATAGAGCCGAATTAAGAGTGATACATAGGTTTTTAGCTAATTCGATTACACAAAGGGGTAAGAACAAGAAAAAAGTAAATGAACAGGATTTGTTTTACCATATGTGTATTGGAGACCCACAAAGCGCTGTAAGTATACCGTATTGTGTGGGTTATTATTTATCAGCTATGGTTCGGGGGATGCGACCGCATAGCATAATAGGAGGTGGTATTTTTATTACTTTGATTGGTGAATATCTCGGTGTGGATATAAGTTGGGGGGATTATTAGTAGAAGAACCAGAACCCCGCGATACTATAGGTTTAAATGTATACCATGGTGCGAAAGTTTTGAAGAGGCGAAATAACGCCGCAGTACGATACCATGGTAGACATCCACAGGTGGAGAGAAACCAACAGCAAGGTAATGTAGGAGGGGGGAATGAGATGCAAGAAATGCAAAGGTTTATAGCTTCTCAGGAATACGAAAATGCTAGACAGAGAGCATTTGAAGATTGGCAAGTTCATCAGAACCAAATCATAGCTCATTGCCAACATATAGGTAGAAACTATATTCCTACACCGAAACCCATCTTCCCTCCCTGTTCTATAGAGATGCAGCCACCGTATCCTACGTATGACCCTGCCGAAGCATTCTATAGCACCTATGGTTATGCCTGGAACCCCTATTGGTACCAGTATCATCCCTAGTATACTTAGTTTTATTTATTTTATAATTTGTAATTATTGATACGTTTAATACTTTTGTTAATATTGTAATCATTTTTATAATTATCTAACTTTTATTCTTAGATTTTAATAATTTTTGAATGTGGGGTAATATACCAAACTTCAAAAATATGTATATATGTTTGCAGTTTATCTTATGTACACAACAGGGTAAAACAACGCATTTTCAAAGACTGGCATTAAGTTCAGCAAAAGCAACTAATTTTGACGACAAGATGCAAAATATATGTGAAATAACAACAAGACGGAATGAACAAATGATGTGCACCATTTATCATTCAGCAAACAAACGCCAATATATTTGGAAACTTTGGTAAAATTTAATCATTTTCACACAAATCACCCTCAATAATTTAAATTGTTACCGATTTCTTGCAAATGAGGGCATTGCAAGATCTTAAGTGTGGGGAGGGGTTAAATTCTTTCGGATTTTAAAATTTTTATCTTAAACACTTGGTTACCATTAAAAATACTAGTAAAGCAGTAGTTGTATTAGAATCTAGTGCTCTCTGATAAAAAAGAACAGCCCTAGTCTTATATACTAACTACCCAATTCTAGTAAAATTTTTCAAAATTTTCAAATTAAATGAACTCAAAATCATGTTTATACATATTTATAAACGATAAAACTAGGTTTTTACACCGAAATTATTGTTACCTCGGAAAGGACATAAATTGAGAAACAAACTAAAATGTTAAAATTCATTTAAAATGGAATAGAGGACGATAAAAAGGAAAATAAAAGCCAAGTGTGGGAAAATTTACCAAGTTATCTTAAACATATGTCACATATATCTGTAACAAATAACTGAAAATACTTTTGCTTTGGACTAAACTAAACTGTTTTACCCGATGAAAGAAAAGAAGAGATGGATCTACACGATGAATCAATTCCATCATTAAAAGGAAGTAAAGTCTTCCGAAAAAGACACGCGCTTCTTGATTTAGGTCATGAAGTTGTCGTCCAGACCAGCTGTAGGTTGACGAAAAATCTAGAAAAGTCATCACTAAAATCAGCAGGAAATCCACGGACCTCAGCATTAAACAGGATCGCCAAGTGGTCAGATTTATCCTAACCATGAGAAGGATTTATCTCGTACAATGGGGGGGCACCATGCAAATTAGCTGGATAAGACTAATGAATCAGATCCCCAGAAAGGATAATCTCCTTAAAGATTAAAAATCAGCTTTTAAGACTGATATCACTCAATCCTTGAGATTGACCTTAAAGATTGAGAATTACAAACTCATGGAATTCAATGATATCTAAACTCGAGCTTGAACGAGAAAATATTTTGATCAAAATTATAAACCGATTTGTTTTCTGAAAACCCTATTTTCAATGCGTTCATTACCATTGAACGTAAAAACCTAGGAATTCACCTGGAATTCATTAGGTCACCTGAACTAAATCGGGTGTCAACCGTAAGAACGGTGGTTGCATAGCATGGTCAAAGACAGGACCTTGTGCCAGGCCGAAAAATTATAAGGGTGAGCTTTACTATTGCTCCTACCAAGGATAGTAATTGCATCCGACACGTTATAGACCATAATTAAAAGCATGTCAGGGGACATTGCCTTAACAGTTGCTTGTTCAACGCTTTCCTTTCAACCGGACGGTAGTTTACCGAAAGGTAATATACGGGACAAGTAAACTGGACGTGTTGCTTTCCAAATACAAGGTTAGCAAGTGGGTGACACAAAACCGCAAGTTTTGAGCTCAAATTTTCAAATCTGAAACCCACCAAACCCACAAAAATATTTTGCAAACACCGGTAAAGGGTTATTCCGGAAAACTTATCTAGGGTAAAAACTAGATTTAATTTTCAAAAGATCAAATGTTTTCATAAAGATCCAATTTCCTTAATGGATCTAAATTTTTATAGTCATGTGGAACTGTAAACCATATCGTTAGTACCATTGTTTATACCGCCGTATAGAAATCACTGATGTACAAAGTGTGAAGAATAAATAAGTGATTCTAGTATTTCAAGACGATATTGCTTGAGGACAAGCAACGCTCAAGTGTGGGAATATTTGATAATGCTAAAAACGAACATATATTTCATAGCATTATTCCTCAAGAAAGACAAGCTTTTAGTTGCAATTGTTCTATTTACAAGTGATATTCGTTTAAATAATAAAAGGTGAAGACAAAAGACAGATTCGACGAATTGAAGACGCAAACGACCAAAAAGCTCAAAAGTACAAAAGACAATCAAAGAGATTCCAATTATTGATAAGAAACGTCTCGAAATTACAAGAGTACAAGATTCAAAACGCAAAGTACAAAATATAAAATTGTACGCAAGGACGTTCGAAAATCCGGAACCGGGACCAGAGTCAACTCTTAACGCTCGACGCAACGGACTAAAAATTACAAGTTAACTATGTATATAAATATAATATAATATAATATAATATATAATTAATTATATTAATTATATATATTATATTTATAAATAAAAACCGTCGGCAGAGAAAGACTCCAAAGGGGTGAGCTGTAAAAACAAACTTCGCGACTCACGGAGTTTGAAGGCCAAAATGGCCGCGAGTCGCGGAGACCCCAGTTTTGAAACTCCCTATAAAGCAAACCGAATTCTGATCATTTTCATCCATCTTTTTCTTCTTCTCCTCATACGTAAAATATATATATATATATATATTTATAATTTATATTTTAATTTTAATTATAATTCTAATAATAAGGGTATGTTAGCGAATGTTGTAAGGGTGTAAGTCGAAATTCTGTCCGTGTAACGCTACGCTATTTTTAATCATTGTAAGTTATGTTCAACCTTTTTACATTAATGTCTCGTAGCTAAGCTATTATTATGCTTATTTAAAACGAAGTAATCATGATGTTGGGCTAATTACTAAAATTGGGTAATTGGGCTTTGTACCATAATTGGGGTTTGGACAAAAGAACGACACTTGTGGAAATTAGACTATGGGCTATTAATGGGCTTTATATTTGTTTAACTAAATGATAGTTTGTTAGTGTTAATATAAAGATTTACAATTGGGCGTCCCTATAAATTACCATATACACTCAATCGGACACGATGGGCGGGGTATTTATATGTACGAATAATCGTTCATTTAACCGGACACGGAAATGGATTAATAGTTAATAAACTTGTTGAAACAGGGGTGAATTACATTCAAGGGTAATTGGTGTAATTGTTAACAAAGTAGTAAAACCTTGGTTTACACGCAGTCGATAACCTGGTGTATTCATTAAACAAAGTATTAAAACCTTGTTACAATTCGAATCCCCAATTAGTTGGAATATTTAACTTCGGGTATAAGAATAATTTGACGAGGACACTCGCACTTTATATTTATGACTGATGGACTGTTATGGACAAAAACCAGACGGACATATTAAATAATCCAGGACAAAGGACAATTAACCCATGGGCATAAAACTAAGTCTTGTATTTATATTTATTTCATATTTAATTTCCTTTATTTTATATTTAATTGCACTTCTAATTATCGCATTTTTATTGTTATTTTATTTAATTGCATTTTTAATTATCGTATTTTTAATTATCGCATTTTTATTATTCGCAATTTCATTATTGTTATTTACTTTACGCTTTAATTTAAGTCTTGTATTTATATTTATTATTTTACATTTGGTTTTAACTGCGACTAAAGTTTAAAAATCGACAAACCGGTCATTAAACGGCAAAAACCCCCCTTTATAATAATAATATTACTTATATATATGTTTGTATTTTTATAAAAGTAAACTAATATAGCGTTGAGCTTTGTTTAAAAAAGATTCCCTGTGGAACGAACCGGACTTACTAAAAACTACACTACTGTACGATTAGGTACACTGCCTATAAGTGTTGTAGCAAGGTTTAAGTATATCCATTCTATAAATAAATAAATATCTTGTGTAAAGTTGTATCGTATTTAATAGTATTTCCTGCTAAAATTTAATAACTATTTTATACCACTCCGCTACCGCATCAAAATGCCCGAATGTTCATAAAAAATTATAACCATTCATCACAAATCATTAAAGAAAAAGGCTTCAAACTTTAATAATTTTCACAACATAC
Organism: Rutidosis leptorrhynchoides; assembly: GCF_046630445.1. NCBI lineage: Eukaryota > Viridiplantae > Streptophyta > Magnoliopsida > Asterales > Asteraceae > Rutidosis > Rutidosis leptorrhynchoides. Next base: position 336,902,167 of record NC_092338.1, on the reverse strand, counting down.
ACAGAAATTGATGTATTACTGTATAAGCTAACCAAAGCCCTAATTTACTTAAAAATAGCACAAAATTGACTCAATGATTCCAATTATTCGTTTGCATAAGAAACAAAATTAAACCTAAATTATGTAATAAAACAAGTAATAGCTTATAAAATTAAATCAACAGAAAGAGATTACCTGATGAATTGAGAGTTCAGACAATGATTAAAAAGAAATGATTATACCAGCGAAATCACAAACCTAAACTAATTAGGTTATATATTACCAGCAAAACCTTATCAACCAAAACCCTAAGTTTTCAATTTGCATATTACCCAATTCAACAACCAAATAAAAGAAAACCATATGATAAAAATCAAATTCAGTTTCGAGTTTAAAGAGGAATCAAAAACGAACCTCATATTAGAGAATGGATTATGTGTGAGTGGTAAGAGAAATAGCTGACCAAGATGAGAAAGATGTGAGATAAAAGGTTTATGCACTTGAATTGTTTTAAAAGGGAATATCAAAATTTTTTAGTGAGATTGGGGGGAAATAGACCGCCAAGTTAAAAGAGTGAATGGTGAAAACAATTTAGAAAAATCAGAACAGGGAATAACATCCGTAAAACTTAAAATTTTCATTTTCCCTCTAAAATGGCACATTAAAAATGTGTCACTAAAATTTCTACTTTAATGGCAAAAAGTAAATATTGCCACAAGTGACTTACACATAGAGTGACATATAATAAATTTGTCATTAAAATATTGTCTACAATGGCACATAATACATATGCCATTAAAAATGTATGCCACTAATTGTAAATTTGTTTGTAGTGCCCGCAACCTTCAATACAATGTACCTAATATATTTATCACAACAATTAACACACAAAGCAAGTTGGACTACTTACCAACCCATAACCCATAGTGCAATTACGACCCATAGTGCAAATATGATCCATTTGCACTACTAACACCCACTCTAGGCCAAGACCACCCCTAATCATTAATAATTAGTGATTATGCTCCTAATATACTAACTAACAGAAGGTTTGAGTATTTACATACTCATCTTGCAAGTTTGGGTCACAGCACACCCAATTGACCCATTTCAAGGTGAACACCGACATTTTGGGTCAATTATGAACCCAAACATCACACATACACTAACACATAAGTGTGCTAGTGATTTAGTACCATTTCAAGACTTACTAACCCAAATCACAACATCAAATCCTAGATCATGTTTCTTACGGTCTACATACACAAATCTTACGCAAATTTCCCAAATTTTAAAAGAAATGGGGCTTACACCTAACCAAGGTTGTTAAAGTCACGAGTCGGGGACGCATTGGTCGAGACCTAAAAAGGACGCGTCGGTCGAGTCGGGGGACGCGACGGGGACGCATCGGTCGCTGAATGAGACCATAAGCTAAAAAGCTAAGATCTTTAACAAAATAATGAAACCCTAGCTAGAAAGCTTGGATCTTTAATGTTCTTGAAGATCCTTAAAGCAAAAGGCTAGATCTTCAAGTTACATGAAGATCATAAACACAAGTTTTGATCTTTATAACAAAATAAAATAATCATAAGCTAGAAACCTAGATCTAACAAGTAAATGAAGATTCAAAGCTAGAAAGCTTAAATCTTTCATGTTCTGGAAGGATTCAAACCCAAGTTTGAATCTACAAGATATAACAAGATCAAAAACTAAAAAGCTTGATCCTTTAAATGATGATGATGATGTCGTGAATATGAAGAAGAGAAGAAGAAGAATAAAATTTAAAACTTACACTTTTTAGAGTGAGAAAGACTAGAGAGAGAATTAGAGAGTAAGTGTGTGTAATTTGTGAATGAGATCAAGTGTAAAATGGGTGTGGTTTGTGTGGTATTTATAGTGGAAGGGGTGCTTAGGCTGTAGGGTTTGGGGGGAGACAAGGGGGACAACTTTTACTTTTTGGTTAATGGTTGTCTAAAGTTGGTGCTTATGTTGGGATCCCATGCAACAATTGTGATTATGGTTAACAAAAATGCTAGTATGTTCCCTCTAATAAATGGGCATTTGTCTTACATTAATATGGGTCACTAACTTATTAAAATTGGGCTAATTAAATAGTTCACTAGCTAGTGTAGGGTGGGCTAAAGTCTAACAAGGTAGAAAGTCCAACAAGACTAACTAGTGTGTTCCAGTAAATTACTAAGCGTAATTAAGCAACCAAAAACCCAAGCAATTGTTATTATAAAATAACAATTAGTATTTCATAGTCATAATATTCCGATTATGACCAAAGTTAAACGTGTACCAAGTACATAGCTCGTTTCAAACGTCAAGTGACACCAACGGTTGTAAAAGCATTCGGGGATCAAGTTAAGTGATTACACACTTAATAGCACGTTGTAAGGTATTAATGAAAGTAATTAATCATTAAATAAGATCCCAAAGCATAAACTAGATCAGTACGCACATATACGCAGTTTCGTGAAAGCACAAAGCACAAAAGCAAGTCGAAAAACTCGGGTCGTTACATTACCCACCTGTTAAAGAAAATTTCGTCCCGAAATTTTGAGGAGTGACCAACAATGGTACCGTTTTTGAATAAGAAGGAGCGTATTGAAGTTTTGAGAGACTCGACGGCTCAGAAGTGAGTTAGTTGCCTTGAAAGGTACTTGGGCGCATAAAAGTAAGAATAGGTCTATGCCATTAATTAAGTCTCTTGTCCTAAGAGATCAACAAATTGATTTCGTTTCTTGTTAACATGAGTATGTCATCTGAATAAATATCCACAAAAGGAAAGATGATGTTTTTAGCCTTACATGCATCTTCAGTAAGCGGGATGCTTGAAATGCATCATGGATGTTACCAAACTCCTCTAAAACATTGAACGCTTATGTCGCAATACAAGCTGACATGTAGAATGGGAAACATGGTGATTACAACCATGCGATTTGATGTCTGGATAGTGTTAGCCACGAATTTTACTAACCAATTAATTTCGAAAGGAGACCATAGGCATAAAGAACCCGATATTTAAGAAACATTCTATTTGAATAAATGAATTGAAATTTTAGCTGAGAGTGACTAATCATACTTACATGCAATTCAAGTCATAATTATTTATAGTGTCTTCAGGACGGTCTGAACGAACAATGAAGGATATCACTCAGTTTACCATACTGAATGTGATCTTATCCTTGAATGGAATGAAATCACAGTTCCATAATGTAACTTTATTCTTTCAGTTACATGTTGAAGTTAGGGTTAACATTAACTAGAGCAACATATAGTTACAACCAACAAAGGAAGGAATGTGTAGAGTATCCACATCAGTGTCGTAAATGTTTTAAGCAGTCCCCTTCCAAGAGGATAACGAGATTCATAGATTCTCAAAGTATCTTATATTACATTTTCGAAAGAAAATCGCACGAAAGGTGCGATCTTTGAACGAGAGTGAACTCTTCGAGCGGTTCGTTCTGAATTTATCCTTATACTTAAGGGAATGCGTGGATGAGAAGATACGCGAACTCTTGGTCCTAAAGAATGGTTTACTTCGAGTGAAAATAATCTAAAAAATGATTGTTGTACCTCAATATACTGATTCATAGAGATGATGTTTACGAGGGTGTTGCATTTAGTCTTGAAATATTGAGAGTAGAAACTCGCCTAGTGCCTTTTCTACGATAGGGTGACCACTGAGTGTTTCCCAGAAAACTGATTTATCGTCTCGCGTTTTTTCCAAGTCTAACCTTAAAAGGAACATTTTACGAGCGCAAAGACTTCCTAACAAATTTTATAAATCTGCCATCTAAAGTGGCTTAAGAGTTTTTAATAAAGATCTTAATAGTAAGCTTTATCCGTAACGGAGGGTGAGAAGAAGTGTGATCCACACATGGTGTAGTCCAATACGAAAACCTTTAATAAAGTCAACCAAGGAAGTTTTGAAAAATCTTTAAGCGTTTGATGTGAAGTATGTACAACGTGTACCATTTTGCACAAAACTATTTGACTTAAGTTAAATAACTCGATAAAGGAGCGATTTTTAAAAAATTTAAGGTATAATTTAGTATGTACTAACCCAAAATGAGTAAGGGTAAATTTATTAACTTAATTATATACATACGTATATGGTTTTATAAATCGCATAAGTGATAGAAAAATTTTATTACTTTCATTTGTCCATAAATCTCGTGAGGACCGCACAAATACACAACGTGTAAAAATTAACGGGTAAAATTTTTGATAAATATAGTTTTTCGTATTTCAGAGGTTACGAGTTGAAAAAGATTGAATGAATAATCTTTGAATCATCGGGTGACATGTTACTAGGTATTGAAAACTAATGAATTAAATGTAGTTTTGATAATTATCAGGACACAAGTCTTTGGGCAAAAAATGTTCACGTGTGAAGCTGTTGCTGAAAAGTGAGGTATGAAGGATAGAGCATGAGGATGAGAGGTTAATCGCTTCTTGATTTTGCAAGATGCCAAATAGGTTATGACTAATACTAAAGTCGAAATACTGATGGTGCTAATATCGCTAGATGAGAATCTCTTGGAATAAGTTAGGACTTAGAGTTATGTAAGAAAGAGCATCGCTCTAACAGGTGTGGCAAATAAGATCCCTGGGGTAATGCAATAATTTTGAATGGTTTAAGTGTTAGTGGATGCCCGAAGGCTCCGCATGACGTGGTAGTAAGTGCCTTCATCACATACACACACATGAATCTCTCAATTTCGACAGTTGTAGAGTCTTCATGATGACTTGGATACGAATAAGCAACAAAAAATTTTATATGACAAGCAACGAAAATTTTATGGAAATCGATTAAGGTGACAATGTAAGAAAAGAAATGAAGTTCTTAGTAAACTAGGGTTATGTACAACACGTACCATTCAAGGTAAAATATCCTTTGAATAAAAGATTTGATTTGTAAAAGTGAAAGTAAAATTTCATATGTATTAGTCAAAAAGAAGTAATTATTTACTTTATTTTATATAACATATACGATTTCAAAAATTTGCACCAATGGCAAATAAAATAAATTTATTTTTATAAAACTTTGAGAGGATCGTACCGTAAAATAGTGTGTGAAAATTTTTGGCAAACAAAATTTTCATATTTTGGAGGTTACAAGTTGGAAAAAGATTGATGAGGATTGAGTAAAAGATTTTGAAAATTTCGGGTGATACTTGAAGTAATAAAAACTATTGAATTTAAATGTGGTTGATGACTATTAGTAGGGCATAAGTCCTTCGACCAAAAATGCTTAAGTGTGAAGTTATTGCTTATAAGTGAGATACGAATGGGAGAGTATGAGAGTGAGAACTAATCACCCCTTGATTTTGGAAAATTTTGAACTGGTATGACTAATATCGAAGTAGGAAGGATGATTGTGTAATTATCATCGAATAAGAAATATCTCGGGATAAGTTAGGATTCAGAGTCGCGTAAGAATGAGTATCAAATAAGATTTTGATTTTTGGGTAGTCCTTAATATAGAATTTGAATCGCTGAGGTGACGGAATACAATTTCCTTTATGCATCATTGTGCAAGCTTGTCCATTGTATCAGTTTCTTTCATGGCTAGAAGGTGAGCAAATTTGGTGAGATGGTCAACAACAACCCAGATAGTATCCTAACCGCCTTACCGTTTTCGGTAGCTTAGTGATGAAATCCATTGTTATTCCTTCCCATTTCCATTGTGGGATTTCGGATTGTTGTCATGCAACTAATAGGGTTCAACTTCGGGCTACTTCTCTTCCCATAAACTATAAACGGCTCACCATTCTCGCGAGGTATACGAATGACCTTCTCACTATAAATAACTTTCTTTTTCATCCTTGAAAGCCAGTCCATTCAAACTATTTCATTAAAGTTTCCTAACTTGATGAGTATTAGGTTAATCCTAAAGTCCATTCCAACTTTTACATCAAGCTTCCCAAATTGATGGGTGTTAGGTAAATCTTAAGGTTCATTCCAACTAAACCTTATTATACTACCGTGAAAAATTCTATCAATCTTCTCAAAAAACATCTGCTTGTGCGTAGGTAACTAATCCTTTCCACTACTACTTTAAAACTTCCAAGTTTTGTTGGCATGAGGTCATCTCCAATGACCCACCTGTTAATTTTAAGGTACTACCTTAAATTATTCCTCTATTTCTGTCAGCTTACCATTAGCTTGTCCTATAGAATACTTAACTATTATGGTTGTTAATGGCTTATTAGTCATAACACTAAGGTTCTTAGATATAAGGTTTCTATCGCTCTAGTATTAAAAAATTTTGAGACAATAAAACATTGTGACGAAATGTACCCTAACTAAAATCAGGATCCATGCGAGTCTCCATAGCTGAGATAACGATTGCTCTACCGCAAGTAAGTCCAAAGTTTTTCCTATTTGAGAACTTTTTCCTTAAGTGTCCTGAGTGTCTATATCTATAACAAATTTTTGGGTTATCAATTCTGAAATCAAGGCCCTCCTTGTACAGTATCTGGGCTACGTGGTTATTCTTTCCCTACCTCTAATAGATCATAATGCGTATACTCAAGTGGTTCCTACCAAAAATTTTTTTGAATCACTTCATATTCCTTATCTAGTAACATTCGGACTTCTGCATGATTCACTTCAATATAATCACGCTGGCCTGGCGTCATTATATTGTACTAAATCATACGTTCATTCCAATATCACTCCATATGGTCAATGTAACGTGATCACTTCAAGTTATACTCAATTTCATCTAACAGTTCTTTATCTATGCTATCTCAAAACAAAATCTACATAATTAATCTCACGGTTTTTCAGTGTGGGTGCGTAGGTTCCGTAGGTCATGCATCAATGCTGAAATGTTCTGAAATTTCTTCAAAATGTTCGGGTTCAGGTAACGTCGTTAGGTTCCTTTCTAGAATTTCAATCTGGGTCTCGTGTCGAGTTATACGTGTAACAAGTAGTAATACGATATGTCTTGAGGCGACTCCCAAGTTTTGGGTATGGCTGAGCATCAGTGGAAAAAACTATGACCTTGTGAAAGGAGATGCCTTCCTGACTTCTCCAATGCCTATGAGTGTTAGGGACCTAAGTCCAGAAGTGTCATTAGATCGTCGAGTAGTGGTGGAGAATGGAAGAGATAAGTGACGGTCATGAAAGCGTACGGGATACGAGTCATCTCGCAGAAACTGAACAACCTTCAAATGTTCATACGTTGTATATGGCTAATTAGGGTGAGCTCGGGGTGTGGTTACTCCGACAAGCCCTCACATACCTCCTCCTCTGAGGATCAACTTTAGTGGGTGCGTAATCCGAGGGATACTCCTCCTAGATTGCGTGAAGTAATGTTTCGATCTCTGAAATGGTGGAACGGTAGTAACAGGTGGATTACAATACTAATCCTTAGGGTTAGACGAGTGGGAAAAGGGTTCATAAAAACATCTGAACTAGGAAGGATAAGTTTTCCAAGTCGGTACAGCGAAAAGCAGACGGGTAGCAAGCACGTAACCAGGCATAGTAACTACAGCAGCTTAGAGTGTCTACAAGAGTACATAGCATGGCAGTAATAGCAGTATCAACAGAAGTAACATGCAAAAAGCAGATAGTATCATGCAGTAGCGAGAATAAGCAGCAGCATACAGTAAGTTCACATAGCAGTGAAAGTATGCAGTAGCATGCAACAAGTTCATATAGCAGTAAAAGTAAGCAGTAGCATGCAGTAGTTGTAAGCAGTAACATGCTGATGTGATGCGAGGTGTAGTACGAAATACTATTATTTTTATTACAAAATACGATACAAATTACACAAGTTTTATTTATTTATTTATGGAATATACCTAAACCTTGCTACAACACTTATAGGCAGTGTACCTAATCGTAGAGTAGTGTAGTTTTTAGTAAGTCCGGTTCGTTCCACAGGGAGCTAGTGATACGTACTATATTTTTAACAACTATATATATATATATATATATATATATATATATATATATATATATATATATATATATATATATATATATAAGTAGTAATAATAATATTATATAAAAGGGGGGTTTTTACCGTTTAATGACTGGTTTTTCGATTTTATATTTTAAGCGTAAAGATAAATGACGATAATATAAATGACAGAATTTAAATTGCGATAAAGTAAATTGCAGTAATTAAAATGACAGTAAATAAAGGCACGATGAAATATGAAATAAAAGTATTATGCTTATTTAAACTTCCGTAATCATGATGTTTGACGTTTTGATTTTAATTAATTGTTACCCGGGTTAATTGTCCTTTGTCTGGTTTATTTGATACCTATCTGGTTTTTGTCCATAATAGTCCATCGGTCATAATTATAAAATACTCGTCAAATTAACCTTATTCCCAAAGTCAAATATTCCAACTAATTAGGGATTCGAACTGTAACAAGGTTTTAATACTTTGTTTAATGATTACACCAATTATCCTTGTATGTAATTCACCCCTATTTTAATGAGATATGAATATTAATTTACCCACTTGATCAGAATGAATAATCAATTACCAAACCCGAATAATTAATTAAATGATCGTAAAAGATGTCGTATAAACGTCACTAAATAGAACATACATAATCATTTTAATAATTATTAGATTAACTAATTTGAAGATAGGTTCGACAGATTCTAATGAGTTGTTATTCGATTAGACAATACCCACTATCTATTAATAGTCAATAGTCCAATGTCCATAAGTGTCGGTCTTTTGTCCAAACCTTAATTATGGTACAAAATCTAATAACCCCGTCTTAATATTTAGTCTAACATCACGATTACTTTGGCTCAAATAAGCATAATAATAACTTAGTTACAAGACATTAATTTAAAAAGGAAGAACATAGCTTACAGTGGTGATTAATCGCGTAGCGTTACACGGAGAGAGTTCGGACTTACAAAACCTTAAAACATTTCTTACAATAACCCAATTATTATTAAACTTAAATTGAACTTTAAATTATATATATATATATATATATATATATATATATATATATATATATATATATATATATATATATATATATATATATATATATATATGTTTCTTACAGAGAAGGAAAAGAAAAAGATATTATTTACTCGTCGAAAAATGCTGAATTTATAGGACCTGGCCAGGTTTATAGCTTCATACGATCGCATGAATAATGGTCTTCCTGGCCATGCGATCGCATGGCCAGCTGGATCAGCCCAATCACTTTGTTTTCTAGTTTTGCCGACATTTTATTAATATATAATATAATATATATAATTTTAAGAATTATTTATATATTATATTATATTTATGTGCATAGTTGACTTGTAATTTTAGCTCCGTTGCGTCGCGCGTTGATAGTTGGTTCATGTCCCAGTTTCGGATTTTCGAACGTCCTTTCGTACGCAGAGATATCTTGTAATTTGCGTTTCGCGGCTTGCATTCTTGTAATTTTTAGACGTTTCTCATCATTAAATTGAACCACTTGAATTATATCTTGTACATTTGAGCTTTTTGGTCATTTGCGTCTTCAAATCATCGTTTTCTTCTTTTGTCTTCGCACTTATTTATTTAAACGAATATTGGAACTAAAAGCTTTACATATTGGAAGTATATTGTGCCTAAATATATGTTCATTTGGAGCACTATCACATGCAGTAATATAATACAGTAGCATGCAGCAGTTCCGCAGAAACAGGTAAACAAGCAAGTTGTAGATTAGTCCTATTAGTGAATCCTACTCGGCCTGGTCTAGACTCATTAATGCAATCTAATTCCCTACAACCAATGCTCTGATACCAAATGTGATGCACCGTACAAAACCATCGTATACGGTTCATCAACAACAGGATCATTACAAGGTCAAACATTATATGCTGTTTGAAAACCAGTTTTGCATTCATAAATAGATAGCGTTTTACATAAGACAACGTGCTTCCTAGGAATAAAAGCATAAACATAAGTACGTGATCCAAAGGTCGTTACAAAGCCATTGTTTGAAAATAACGTAAGTTACGAATGCAAAAGAAATGTTCCATGATTGAGACATCTCTAAGTAATGCAGCAGAAATCTAATACAGTAGGTCCATAACAGCAAGTCTATAACACCAAGACAGTAATTCTAACAGCGGAAGCAACATCGTCTAAGCACCTGAGAAATACACGCTTAAAAGTCAACACGAATGTTGGTGAGCTATAGTTTGTAATCAGTAAAGTAATGTAGACCACGAGATTTCAATGCTTCAATCAGCAGTTTAAATCAGTATGTAAAGTATATGCTTAACCGTGGGCACCCGATAACTAGACTTAACGTATGTATATCACCCCCTAAAAGTGCACTTGGCGAGTGCATTTATCCTTGAAGTATTAAACACTCATTGTCTGCTAGCGCTACTAGCCTGAGCGGGGTTGTCAAATCCTATGAATCCATATCTAAGATTCGCGTTCACGGTTAGGAAACCAATGATTAAACGTTACCGAGCTAAGGGGAATCTTTGTGCCGTTTTGTAACCCACACATATATAAAGTTTAAGTACTCGTGTCTAGTATGCAAAACTTAAAAAGTGCATGTATTCTCAGTCCCAAAAATAGCTAATGTAAAAAGTAGTAAAGGGATGCTATAACTCACAGTGAATAAGTAGTAAAAGTCGATATGAAACGTATGCAGGTAGTAAGTCGGTCCGAAAGGTCGTCAACCTAAGTCAAAGGTCACTAGGTTAGTATGTTGTCCCCAAAAGTTTTAAAAGTAAATAAATTACGTTTAAGTGTCATCATCAGCATCATCATCATTCATCAAAGCTAAGGTAAGTTTAACAAGAATAGAGATTGAAACAAAAGGCTGACTTTGGACAGCTGTTACGACCTCTATACAAATCGATAAGATGCGTAGTCAGTGGCCAAGGATCCGTATGTGAGTCCTTTAACTGCTATCCAATTTTTAGAACCTAACTCGTCTTCTTTTGACCATGGCGACGGTTTAAGTGCGAGTAGGTCATAAATTTCAGCACAACGTTACAAAGGCGTAGTGACTTTCGGAAGACTATAAATCCTAAACCATATATCGGATTTAGGCGAGGCCTAAACGAAAAGTCATCTACTCGAAATCAACTATCTGAAAATAAATTTTCCAGAAGCCCAAGAGTCAGATCACACCCCGAAAAACAGCAAATAAGTACTCCGGTGGGTTCCTTGGTGCTTGATGCTCATCACGGTTCTCATCCTTGATGCGTGTAAGCTTCAAGTGTACAAATCTTTGATGTTTTAGCATCAATTTGACCAAGTTTCAACCATCAACACACAACTAAGAGTAAAAGCTATCATTCTACAAGTTTTGAACATCAAGGTTGCCTCTTTATTGCATAAACCCAATAAAGCTTCAACCTTTATCCTTTTTACACAAGTTTATGCATCTTCATCATATGAGATGATGAAGACTTAATCTTTATCATCACAACAATAACAAAAAGGTTCCAAGTAAGTGAGATCTACAATAATAACTTAGATCTCAAGTATTAAGAAAACCCTAAGCTAGAAAGCTTGGATCTTTACAAGATAAGCTAGAAAGCTAAGATCTAATGAAAGTGATGAGACCATAAGCTAAAAAGCTAAGATCTTTAACAAAATAATGAAACCCTAAGCTAGATGTAGTGACCCGAACTTTTCCATGTTTATATATATTAATTGAGATTGATATTTACATGATTAAATGTTTCCAACATGTTAAGCAATCAAACTTGTTAAGACTTGATTAATTGAAATATGTTTCATATAGACAATTGACCACCCAAGTTGACCGGTGATTCACGAACGTTAAAACTTGTAAAAACTATATGATGACATATATATGGATATATATATATATATAGTTAACATGATACTATGATAAGTAAACATATCATTAAGTATATTAACAATGAACTACATATGTAAAAAAAAGACTACTAACTTAATCATTTTTAAACGAGACATATATGTAACGATTATCGTTGTAAAGACATTTAATGTATATATATCATATTAAGAGATATTCATACATGATAATATCATGATAATATAATAATTTAAAATCTCATTTGATATTATAAATATTGGGTTAACAACATTTAACAAGATCGTTAACCTAAAGGTTTCAAAACAACACTTACATGTAACGACTAACGATGACTTAACGACTCAGTTAAAATGTATATACATGTAGTGTTTTAATATGTATTTATACACTTTTGAAAGACTTCAATACACTTATTAAAATACTTCTACTAAACAAAAATTCTTACAATTACATCCTCGTTCAGTTTCATCAACAATTCTACTCGTATGCACCCGTATTCGTACTCGTACAATACACAGCTTTTAGATGTATGTACTATTGGTATATACACTCAAATGATTAGCTCTTAGCAGCCCATGTGAGTCATCTAACACATGTAGGATCCATCATTTGGCAACTAGCATGAAATATCTCATAAAATTACAAAAATATGAGTAATCATTCATGACTTATTTACATGAAAACAAAATTACATATCCTTTATATCTAATCCATACACCAACGACCAAAAACACCTACAAACACTTTCATTCTTCAATTTTATTCATCTAATTGATCTCTCTCAAGTTCTATCTTCAAATTCTAAGTGTTCTTCATATATTCTACAAGTTCTAGTTACATAAAATCAAGAATACTTTCAAGTTTGCTAGCTCACTTCCAATCTTGTAAGGTGATCATCCAACCTCAAGAAATCTTTGTTTCTTACAGTAGGTTATCATTCTAATATAAGGTAATAATCATATTCAAACTTTGGTTCAATTTCTATAACTATAACAATCTTATTTCAAGTGATGATCTTACTTGAACTTGTTTTCGTGTCATGATTCTGCTTCAAGAACTTCGAGCCATCCAAGGATCCGTTGAAGCTAGATCCATTTTTTTCTTTTCCAGTAGGTTTATCCAAGGAACTTAAGGTAGTAATGATGTTCATAACATCATTCGATTCATACATATAAAGCTATCTTATTCGAAGGTTTAAACTTGTAATCACTAGAACATAGTTTAGTTAATTCTAAACTTGTTCGCAAACAAAAGTTAATCCTTCTAACTTGACTTTTAAAATCAACTAAACACATGTTCTATATCTATATGATATGCTAACTTAATGATTTAAAACCTGGAAACACGAAAAACACCGTAAAACCGGATTTACGCCGTCGTAGTAACACCGCGGGCTGTTTTGGGTTAGTTAATTAAAAACTATGATAAACTTTGATTTAAAAGTTGTTATTCTGAGAAAATGATTGTTATTATGAACATGAAACTATATCCAAAAATTATGGTTAAACTCAAAGTGGAAGTATGTTTTTCTAAAATGGTCATCTAGATGTCGTTCTTTCGACTGAAATGACTACCTTTACAAAAATGACTTGTAACTTATTTTTCCGACTATAAACCTATACTTTTTCTGTTTATATTCATAAAATAGAGTTCAATATGAAACCATAGCAATTTGATTCACTCAAAACGGATTTAAAATGAAGAAGTTATGGGTAAAACAAGATTGGATAATTTTTCTCATTTTAGCTACGTGAAAATTGGTAACAAATCTATTCCAACCAAAACTTAATCAACTTGTATTGTATATTATGTAATCTTGAGATACCATAGACACGTATACAATGTTTCGACCTATCATGTCGACACATCTATATATATTTCGGAACAACCATAGACACTCTATATGTGAATGTTGGAGTTAGCTATACAGGGTTGAGGTTGATTCCAAAATATATATAGTTTGAGTTGTGATCAATACTGAGATACGTATACACTGGGTCGTGGATTGATTCAAGATAATATTTATCGATTTATTTCTGTACATCTAACTGTGGACAACTAGTTGTAGGTTACTAACGAGGACAGCTGACTTAATAAACTTAAAACATCAAAATATATTAAAAGTGTTGTAAATATATTTTGAACATACTTTGATATATATGTATATATTGTTATAGGTTCGTGAATCAACCAGTGGCCAAGTCTTACTTCCCGACGAAGTAAAAATCTGTGAAAGTGAGTTATAGTCCCACTTTTAAAATCTAATATTTTTGGGATGAGAATACATGCAGGTTTTATAAATGATTTGCAAAATAGACACAAGTACGTGAAACTACATTCTATGGTTGAATTATCGAAATCGAATATGCCCCTTTTTATTAAGTCTGGTAATCTAAGAATTAGGGAACAGACACCCTAATTGACGCGAATCCTAAAGATAGATCTATTGGGCCTAACAAACCCCATCCAAAGTACCGGATGCTTTAGTACTTCGAAATTTATATCATATTCGAAGGGTGTCCCGGAATGATGGGGATATTCTTATATATGCATCTTGTTAATGTCGGTTACCAGGTGTTCACCATATGAATGATTTTTATCTCTATGTATGGGATGTGTATTGAAATATGAAATCTTGTGGTCTATTATTATGATTTGATATATATAGGTTAAACCTATAACTCACCAACATTTTTGTTGACGTTTTAAGCATGTTTATTCTCAGGTGATTATTAAGAGCTTCCGCTGTCGCATACTTAAATAAGGACGAGATTTGGAGTCCATGCTTGTATGATATTGTGTAAAAACTGCATTCAAGAAACTTATTTTGTTGTAACATATTTGTATTGTAAACCATTATGTAATGGTCGTGTGTAAACAGGATATTTTAGATTATCATTATTCGATAATCTACGTAAAGCTTTTTAAACCTTTATTGATGAAATAAAGGTTATGGTTTGTTTTAAAATGAATGCAGTCTTTGAAAAATGTCTCATATAGAGGTCAAAACCTCGCAACGAAATCAATTAATATGGAACGTTTTTAATCAATAAGAACGGGACATTTAAGTTGGTATCCGAGCGTTGGTATTAGAGAACTAGAATTTTACATTAGTGTGTCTTATCGAGTTTGTTAGGATGCATTAGTGAGTCTGGACTTCGACCGTGTTTACTTGAAAAATGATTGCTTAACAAATTTTGTTGGAAACTATATATTTTTAACATGTGAATATTATGTGATATATTAATCTCTTAACGCGTTTGATATTATGTGATAGATGTCTACTTCTAGAACAAGTCCCATTGACTCACCTAATAATAATGAAGAGTCAAATGTAAATTGGAATGATTCGTGGACTGATTCACAAGTTCCCGAAGAGGAACCGGAAGAAGAGTCGGAACCGGAAGAAGAATCGGAACCGGAAGAAGAATCGGAACCGGATGAAGAAATAGAACCGGTGGGGGAAATAATAAAACGGTTAAGTAAAAGAAAATCCTCAACCAACCGACCAAGGTTAATTATGGTCAATGGTGTTTCCGCCAAGGAAGCAAAATATTGGGAGGATTACCAATTCTCCGATGAATCGGATTTCGACAAGAATTCCGATGATGTTATAGAAATTACCCCAACTGAATTTAAAAAGGCAAAAGAAAATAATAAGGGAAAGGGCATAAAAATAGAGAAATCTAATTCCAACCCCGATGAACTTTATATGTATCGTCAACCCCCGAAGTCCTTAAGTTGTAACAATGACCCGGGAACCTCTAAACCACCAGGTTTTTCTAAACCAATGTGGAAAACGACGGCTGGTATTAGGAGAACATCATATATCCCTAGAAACTTGGCAAAATGAACCAAAACCGAAGAAGAAGAAACAAGCGAGTCGGAATAAGATAGTTGTATTCGTGTGGTGTAATATATGTAATATAGTGTGCTTATGCTTTATGATATATGTAAAAATTGCTTGTATTAATAAGTATTTTTTTTTATGAATCTAACTCTTGTCTATTTTACAATATAAAACCACAAAATGGATAGACAACCCAATATTTTAAGAGACCTACCCGGAGACATGATTGATGAAATCTTGTCTAGAGTCGGTCAGAATTCTTCGGCACAACTATTTAAGGCGAGATCAGTTTGTAAGACATTCGAAGAACGTTCCAAGAATGCCTTGGTTTATAAAAGGCTTTCGTTCGAAAGATGGGGGATATCACATTGGGAAATCCATAAGTTACGATGTGTTTACTTTGACGCATATATTGCGGGGAACCCAAATGCTATTTTACGCAATGGGTTAAGAAATTATTTTGACTCAATATATCCGAATATTGGACTTCGTGATTTAGAAAAAGCGGCTAACATGCAACATAAAGAAGCATGTTATGCTTACGGATTAGTAATGTTCGCTTCTCACCAAAGTGAGAACAAGAACATCGGGCTACAACTATTAAACAAAACGTTCCCACAAGTGACGGAGTCGGTAATTGGGGTAAGAAATGAGGTTTTTAGATTGTTACGGGACTGTTGGACATTACGTAACCCTCGTCCCTTTGACGACGTTACAACACGCTGTCTTATCAACGGCCATAACGGTTATGTTCCACAAGACCAAGGATGGGAAGTAATCCTAGTAAAACCAGAATGCATGACTTGTTTCTGGACGTATGAATTACGTGTCTTTATTGCCTTTGCTGAACGACTTGTGTACTAGCTAGAATTATCTTCACAACCATCTTGTATAAAATTTATTGTGTGCTATATTTCATGCTATATGTAAAATAAGCGGTATTGTAAGTTTGTAAAATATTGTGTAAAAGTTTGAACGCGAAATATTATTATAATCAGTTTTTCATATAGAATTATAGTAGTTGAATTGTATATTAGCTACTAAGTATGAACTTAACGGGTAGGTACTACCCAAATTTAAACTTATAAAACGCTAATATGAAGAAAAAGCTTTTATAAATGAGTTCATATTATGCTACAAAATACTATTAACTACTCTTAATATTCTGTATGATTAACTTGTTCCATTTGACTATTTTGAAGGAAATGGCACCGACTACTCGACACACCGTGAATATGAATGAAGAGGAATTCCCTACTTTTCTAGCTTCAAACATAGCCGCAGTACAGGCTGCGCTACATACCAACAATAACCTTGGATCTAGCAGTACAGGAAATCGTGTAGGATGCACCTACAAAGAATTCACTGCCTGCAAACCTTTGGAATTTGATGGAACCGAAGGACCGATCGGATTGAAACGGTGGACCGAGAAGGTCGAATCGGTGTTTGCCATAAGTAAGTGTACTGAAGAGGACAAAGTGAAGTACGCTACGCATACCTTCACAGGTTCTGCGTTAACATGGTGGAATACCTATCTAGAGCAAGTGGGACAAGACGATGCGTACGCACTACCGTGGTCAGCATTCAAGCACTTGATGAACGAGAAGTACCGTCCCAGAACCGAGGTCAATAAGCTCAAGATATAACTTAGAGGGTTACGAACCCAAGGATTTGATATTACCACGTACGAAAGACGATTCACAGAATTGTGCCTATTGTGTCCGGGAGCATTCGAAGATGAGGAAGAGAAGATCGACGCGTTTGTGAAAGGATTACCGGAAAGAATCCAAGAAGATATAAGTTCACACGAGCCCGCCTCCATACAACAGGCATGTAGAATGGCTCACAAACTAGTGAACCAGATTGAAGAAAGAATTAAAGAACAGACTGCAGAAGAGGCCAATGTGAAGCAAGTCAAAAGAAAGTGGGAGGAAAACGGTGATAAGAATCACCAATACAACAACAACAGCAATTACAACAATAATCGCAACAATTATCCCAACAATCGCAACATCAATCGCAACTACAACAAACGGCCCAACAACAACAACAACAACAACAACAACAACAGCAACTACAACAATCATCCCAACAACAATAATAACCGCAACAACAACAACAATCAGAAGCAGCTATGCCAAAGGTGTGAAAAGTATCACTCGGGGTTCTGCACCAAATTTTGCAACAAGTGTAAAAGAAATGGTCATAGCGCGGCGAAGTGTGAGGTCTACGGACCAGGGATTAATAGAACGAAAGGAACAAATGGTGTCGGAACGAGTAATGGCGGAGCAAGTAGTGTCAGAGCAAGTTATGCCAATGTAGTTTGTTATAAATGTGGAAAACCGGGCCACATTATTAGAAATTGCCCGAACCAGGAGAACACGAATAGACAAGGCCGCGGAAGAGTTTTCAATATTAATGCGGCAGAGGCACAGGAAGACCCGGAGCTTGTTACGGGTACATTTCTTATTGACAATAAATCTGCTTACATTTTATTTGATTCGGGTGCGGATAGAAGCTATATGAGTAGAGATTTTTGTGCTAAATTAAGTTGTCCATTGACGCCTTTGGATAGTAAATTTTTACTCGAATTAGCAAATGGTAAATTAATTTCAGCAGATAATATATGTCGGAATCGAGAAATTAAACTGGTTAGCGAAACATTTAAGATTGATTTGATACCAGTAGAGTTAGGGAGTTTTGATGTGATAATCGGTATGGACTGGTTGAAAGAAGTGAAAGCAGAGATCGTTTGTTACAAAAATGCAATTCGCATTATATTAGAAAAAGGAAAACCCTTAATGGTGTACGGAGAAAAGGGCAACACGAAGCTACATCTTATTAGTAATTTGAAGGCACAAAAACTAATAAGAAAAGGTTGCTATGCTGTTCTAGCACACGTCGAGAAAGTACAAACTGAAGAAAAGAGCATCAATAATGTTCCCATTGCAAAAGAATTTCCCGATGTATTTCCTAAAGAATTACCGGGATTACCCCCACATCGATCCGTTGAATTTCAAATAGATCTTGTACCAGGAGCTGCACCAATAGCTCGTGCTCCTTACAGACTCGCACCCAGCGAGATGAAAGAACTGCAAAGCCAATTACAAGAACTTTTAGAGCGTGGTTTCATTCGACCAAGCACATCACCGTGGGGAGCTCCTGTTTTGTTTGTCAAGAAGAAAGATGGTACATTCAGGTTGTGTATCGACTACCGAGAGTTGAACAAACTTACCATCAAGAACCGCTACCCACTACCGAGAATCGACGACTTATTTGATCAACTACAAGGCTCGTCTGTTTATTCAAAGATTGACTTACGTTCCGGGTATCATCAAATGCGGGTGAAAGAAGATGATATTCCAAAGACTGCTTTCAGAACACGTTACGGTCATTACGAGTTTATGGTCATGCTGTTTGGTTTAACTAATGCACCAGCTGTGTTCATGGACCTTATGAACCGAGTGTGTGGACCATACCTTGACAAGTTTGTCATTGTTTTCATTGATGACATACTTATTTACTCAAAGAATGACCAAGAACACGGTGAACATTTGAGAAAGGTGTTAGAAGTATTGAGGAAGGAAGAATTGTACGCTAAGTTTTCAAAGTGTGCATTTTGGTTGGAAGAAGTTCAATTCCTCGGTCACATAGTGAACAAAGAAGGTATTAAGGTGGATCCGGCAAAGATAGAAACTGTTAAAAAGTGGGAAACCCCGAAAACTTCAAAACACATATGCCAGTTTTTAGGACTAGCTGGTTACTACAGAAGGTTCATCCAAGACTTTTCCAGAATAGCAAAACCCTTGACTGCATTAACGCATAAAGGGAAGAAATTTGAATGGAATGATGAACAAGAGAAAGCGTTTCAGTTATTAAAGAAAAAGCTAACTACGGCACCTATATTGTCATTGCCTGAAGGGAATGATGATTTTGTGATTTATTGTGACGCATCAAAGCAAGGTCTTGGTTGTGTATTAATGCAACGAACGAAGGTGATTGCTTATGCGTCTAGACAATTGAAGATTCACGAACAAAATTATACGACGCATGATTTGGAATTAGGCGCGGTTGTTTTTGCATTAAAGACTTGGAGGCACTACTTATATGGGGTCAAAATTATTATATATACCGACCACAAAAGTCTTCAACACATATTTAATCAGAAACAACTGAATATGAGGCAGCGTAGGTGGATTGAATTATTGAATGATTACGACTTTGAGATTCGTTACCACCCGGGGAAGGCAAATGTGGTAGCCGATGCCTTGAGCAGGAAGGACAGAGAACCCATTCGAGTAAAATCTATGAATATAATGATTCATAATAACCTTACTACTCAAATAAAGGAGGCGCAACAAGGAGTTTTAAAAGAGGGAAATTTAAAGGATGAAATACCCAAAGGATCGGAGAAGCATCTTAATATTCAGGAAGACGGAATCCGGTATAGGGCTGAAAGGATTTGGGTACCAAAATTTGGAGATATGAGAGAAATGGTACTTAGAGAAGCTCATAAAACCAGATACTCAATACATCCTGGAACGGGGAAGATGTACAAGGATCTCAAGAAACATTTTTGGTGGTCGGGTATGAAAGCCGATGTTGCTAAATACGTAGGAGAATGTTTGACGTGTTCTAAGGTTAAAGCTGAGCATCAGAAACCATCAGGTCTACTTCAACAACCCGAAATCCCGGAATGGAAATGGGAAAACATTACCATGGATTTCATCACTAAATTGCCAAGGACTGCAAGTGGTTTTGATACTATTTGGGTAATAGTTGATCGTCTCACCAAATCAGCACACTTCCTGCCAATAAGAGAAGATGACAAGATGGAGAAGTTAGCACGACTGTATTTGAAGGAAGTCGTCTCCAGACATGGAATACCAATCTCTATTATCTCTGATAGGGATGACAGATTTATTTCAAGATTCTGGCAGACATTACAGCAAGCATTAGGAACTCGTCTAGACATGAGTACTGCCTATCATCCACAAACTGATGGGCAGAGCGAAAGGACGATACAAACGCTTGAAGACATGCTACGAGCTTGTGTTATTGATTTCGGAAACAGTTGGGATCGACATCTACCGTTAGCAGAATTTTCCTACAACAACAGCTACCATTCAAGCATTGAGATGGCGCCGTTTGAAGCACTTTATGGTAGAAAGTGTAGGTCTTCGATTTGTTGGAGTGAAGTGGGGGATAGATAGATTACGGGTCCGTAGATTATACAAGAAACTACCGAGAAGATCATCCAAATTCAACAACGGTTGAAAACCGCCCAAAGTCGACAAAAGAGCTACGCTGACATTAAAAGAAAAGATATAGAATTTGAAATTGGAGAGATGGTCATACTTAAAGTTGCACCTTGGAAAGGCGTTGTTCGATTTGGTAAACGAGGGAAATTAAATCCAAGGTATATTGGACCATTCAAGATTATTGATCGTGTCGGACCAGTAGCTTACCGACTTGAGTTACCTCAACAACTCGTGGCTGTACATAACACTTTCCACGTCTCGAATTTGAAGAAATGTTTTGCTAAAGAAGATCTCACTATTCCGTTAGATGAAATCCAAATCAACGAAAAACTTCAATTCATCGAAGAACCCGTCGAAATAATGGATCGTGAGGTTAAAAGACTTAAGCAAAACAAGATACCAATTGTTAAGGTTCGATGGAATGCTCGTAGAGGACCCGAGTTCACCTGGGAGCGTGAAGATCAGATGAAGAAGAAATACCCGCATCTATTTCCAGAAGATTCGTCAACACCTTCAACAGCTTAAAATTTCGGGACGAAATTTATTTAACGGGTAGGTACTGTAGTGACCCGAACTTTTCCATGTTTATATATATTAATTGAGATTGATATTTACATGATTAAATGTTTCCAACATGTTAAGCAATCAAACTTGTTAAGACTTGATTAATTGAAATATGTTTCATATAGACAATTGACCACCCAAGTTGACCGGTGATTCACGAACGTTAAAACTTGTAAAAACTATATGATGACATATATATGGATACATATATAGTTAACATGATACTATGATAAGTAAACATATCATTAAGTATATTAACAATGAACTACATATGTAAAAACAAGACTACTAACTTAATCATTTTTAAACGAGACATATATGTAACGATTATCGTTGTAAAGACATTTAATGTATATATATCATATTAAGAGATATTCATACATGATAATATCATGATAATATAATAATTTAAAATCTCATTTGATATTATAAACATTGGGTTAACAACATTTAACAAGATCGTTAACCTAAAGGTTTCAAAACAACACTTACATGTAACGACTAACGATGACTTAACAACTCAGTTAAAATGTATATACATGTAGTGTTTTAATATGTATTTATACACTTTTGAAAGACTTCAATACACTTATTAAAATACTTCTACTTAACAAAAATGCTTACAATTACATCCTCGTTCAGTTTCATCAACAATTCTACTCGTATGCACCCGTATTCGTACTCGTACAATACACAGCTTTTAGATGTATGTACTATTGGTATATACACTCTAATGATTAGCTCTTAGCAGCCCATGTGAGTCACCTAACACATGTGGGAACCATCATTTGGCAACTAGCATGAAATATCTCATAAAATTACAAAAATATGAGTAATCATTCATGACTTATTTACATGAAAACAAAATTACATATCCTTTATATCTAATCCATACACCAACGAACAAAAACACCTAAAAACACTTTCATTCTTCAATTTTATTCATCTAATTGATGTCTCTCAAGTTCTATCTTCAAGTTCTAAGTGTTCTTCATATATTCTACAAGTTCTAGTTACATAAAATCAAGAATACTTTCAAGTTTGATAGCTCACTTTCAATCTTGTAAGGTGATCATCCAACCTCAAGAAATCTTTGTTTCTTACAGTAGGTTATCATTCTAATACAAGGTAATAATCATATTCAAACTTTGGTTCAATTTCTATAACTATAACAATCTTATTTCAAGTGATGATCTTACTTGAACTTGTTTTCGTGTCATGATTCTGCTTCAAGAACTTCGAGCCATCCAAGGATCCGTTGAAGCTAGATCCATTTTTTTCTTTTCCAGTTGGTTTATCCAAGGAACTTAAGGTAGTAATGATGTTCATAACATCATTCGATTCATACATATAAAGCTATCTTATTCGAAGGTTTAAACTTGTAATCACTAGAACATAGTTTAGTTAATTCTAAACTTGTTCGCAAACAAAAGTTAATCCTTCTAACTTGACTTTTAAAATAAACTAAACATATGTTCTATATCTATATGATATTCTAACTTAATGATTTAAAACCTGGAAACACGAAAAACACCGTAAAACCGGATTTACGCCGTCGTAGTAACACCGCGGGCTGTTTTGAGTTAGTTAATTAAAAACTATGATAAACTTTGATTTAAAAGTTGTTATTCTGAGAAAATGATTGTTATTATGAACATGAAACTATATCCAAAAATTATGGTTAAACTCAAAGTGGAAGTATGTTTTTCTAAAATGGTCATCTAGACGTCGTTCTTTCGACTGAAATGACTACCTTTACAAAAACGACTTGTAACTTATTTTTCCGACAATAAACCTATACTTTTTCTGTTTAGATTCATAAAATAGAGTTCAATATGAAACCATAGCAATTTGATTCACTCAAAACGGATTTAAAATGAAGAAGTTATGGGTAAAACAAGATTGGATAATTTTTCTCATTTTAGCTACGTGAAAATTGGTAACAAATCTATTCCAACCATAACTTAATCAACTTGTATTGTATATTATGTAATCTTGAGATACCATAGACACGTATACAATGTTTCGACCTATCATGTCGACACATCTATATATATTTCAGAACAACCATAGACACTCTATATGTGAATGTTGGAGTTAGCTATACAGGGTTGAGGTTGATTCCAAAATATATATAGTTTGAGTTGTGATCAATACTGAGATACGTATACACTGGGTCGTGGATTGATTCAAGATAATATTTATCGATTTATTTCTGTACATCTAACTGTGGACAACTAGTTGTAGGTTACTAACGAGGACAGCTGACTTAATAAACTTAAAACATCAAAATATATTAAAAGTGTTGTAAATATATTTTGAACATACTTTGATATATATGTATATATTGTTATAGGTTCGTGAATCAACCAGTGGCCAAGTCTTACTTCCCGACGAAGTAAAAATCTGTGAAAGTGAGTTATAGTCCCACTTTTAAAATCTAATATTTTTGGGATGATAATACATGCAGGTTTTATAAACGATTTGCAAAATAGACACAAGTACGTGAAACTACATTCTATGGTTGAATTATCGAAATCGAATATGCCCCTTTTTATTAAGTCTGGTAATCTAAGAATTAGGGAACAAACACCCTAATTGACGCGAATCCTAAAGATAGATCTATTGGGCCTAACAAACCCCATCCAAAGTACCGGATGCTTTAGTACTTCGAAATTTATATCATATCCGAAGGGTGTCCCGGAATGATGGGGATATTCTTATATATGCATCTTGTTAATGTCGGTTACCAGGTGTTCACCATATGAATGATTTTTATCTCTATGTATGGGATGTGTATTGAAATATGA
Source organism: Rutidosis leptorrhynchoides (assembly GCF_046630445.1). Taxonomy (NCBI): domain Eukaryota; kingdom Viridiplantae; phylum Streptophyta; class Magnoliopsida; order Asterales; family Asteraceae; genus Rutidosis; species Rutidosis leptorrhynchoides. The sequence continues at coordinate 336,877,884 of NC_092338.1, read as the reverse complement.
AATCTTGTGGTCTATTATTATGATTTGATATATATAGGTTAAACCTATAACTCACCAACATTTTTGTTGACGTTTTAAGCATGTTTATTCTCAGGTGATTATTAAGAGCTTCCGCTGTTGCATACTTAAATAAGGACGAGATTTGGAGTCCATGCTTGTATGATATTGTGTAAAAACTGCATTCAAGAAACTTATTTTGTTGTAACATATTTGTATTGTAAACCATTATGTAATGGTCGTGTGTAAACAGGATATTTTAGATTATCATTATTTGATAATCTACGTAAAGCTTTTTAAACCTTTATTGATGAAATAAAGGTTATGGTTTGTTTTAAAATGAATGCAGTCTTTGAAAAACGTCTCATATAGAGGTCAAAACCTCGCAACGAAATCAATTAATATGGAACGTTTTTAATCAATAAGAACGGGACATTTCACTAGAAAGCTTGGATCTTTAATGTTTTTGAAGATCCTTAAAGCAAAAGGCTAGATCTTCAAGTTACATGAAGATCATAAACACAAGTTTTGATCTTTATAACAAAATAAAAGAATCATAAGCTAGAAAACATATATCTAACAAGTAAATGAAGATTCAAAACTAGAAATCTTGAATCTTTCATGTTCTTGAAGGATTCAAACCCAAGTTTGAATCTACAAGATATAACAAGATCAAAAACTAAAAAGCTTGATCCTTTAAATGATGATGATGATGTCGTGAATATGAAGAAGAGAAGAAGAAGAAGAAAATTTAAAACTTACACTTTTTAGAGTGAGAAAGACTAGAGAGAGAATTAGAGAGTAAGTGTGTGTAATTTGTGAATGAGATCAAGTGTAAAATGTGACAACCCGGAAATTTTTGATCAAATTTAAACTTTATCTTTATATTATTCCGACACGATAAGCAAAGTTTGTTAAGTTGAATCTCAAGGATTTTAAACTGTGTTCATACATTCATTTAACCTCGACCAAATTTTGACGATTCACGAATCATTATATAAATGAATATGATTATATATATATATATATATATATATATATATGTATATATTATAACTTGAGAATATTAACAAAGTATTAAACGTATAATACTTTACATGAACGTATTTGTTTCAATATGTTTATCAGTGGAATTAAATGATAATATCAAATGATTGATTTATTAGATACATTGTATGATTATGAGTCTTTGTTGTGAGGTCCACGTTGATTTGAGAAATCGTTCATTTTTAACGATATTCGGAATTATTGGTAAAGTGTCAAAGTAACGGGAACTAGACAAGGGATAGTGGATTTCCTATTCGATGTCCTATTTATATGTGTCAACTATTTAACTTTAATATTATTTAAGATGAAAGTAAAGTTATAGAATATAGAAAACTTAGAAAATAGATATCGACGTTTTACCTTAAAATGATTTCATACGATTATTTAACCTTTGGACTTTATCCCACGCTTCACCCACAAACTGTAATTTAAAAAATTGAAACCTATTATGTGTATATATAAGTTTACTTTTCTAAAACGTTATATGATATAATATTTCCTATTATGTAAACGATCTAAAATGTTACTTTGAAATATAATTAGTATTTGAAAAACTAAATATTATTAATTTCAAAAATATATAAATATTCTAAATGAATATGTATGTAAATATATATATTTTTACAAAATAATAAAAAATTAACCTTGATATATAAACGTTTTGATTTAAAAATACTATTATATATATATATATATATGTATATATATCAAAACGACGATTTACTGAAGCAAATGACCAAAATACTCAAAAGATTAAGTTACACTTTGAGTGGGTTAGTTTTTCATTAATTTAAGTCTAATTATTAATAAAGGTACGTGTCGCGAAACGTAAAGTACAAGTTTTCTAAGCGTACGAAAGGATGTTCGAAAAACCAGAACCGGCACGTAAGTCGAGCGTCAATGTACAATTCATCGGTGCTAAAATTACAAATCAACTATGCACGAGAATATAATATAATATTTAATTAATTCTAAAGATTAAATATATTATATATCAAATAAATATAAATATGCATAATATAAGTGTCGGCAATCGAATATGGAATGAAAAAGAAGCTCATGCGATCGCATGGCTTCTTCCATTGCCTCCCATGTAATCGCATGAGGTGGTAGGTGGGATTACATCTCTTTAAAATGATCGATTTCAGTTTCATTTGATTCAGTTCTCATCTATCTATCTCTCGAGTACTCATAATACATATATAAATATTATTATTATTATTATTATTATTATTATTATTATTAAGATTAATATTATTATTATTAATCTTATTATTAGTGGTAGTATTATTATTATTATACATAAAATACTATGACGGAATCATGAGCGAGTTATTTTTAAAACTGTTATTCGAGAGAAATAAGGCTAAGGAATTTATGGGTTATAGCTATGGAGGTTATGGGTATGGTTCGGGGGTATGCTCGTGAGGTCAACCTAGTGTTTATCATCTTCGTTGCGTCTACGTACTTTCCTGCAATATTGAATCACAATATTGATACGTGAGCATTCACCTCCTATCTTTTATATATTAATAGGGTATCCCTGACTAGTGCTCGAGTATATAGGATTATGCATGCTTGTACGTTTAATATTGTCGTTAGATAGTTTATGATGAATCATGAATTTAATGCATATGCTACTGGAATAAGGTATATGATATGCATGTCATTGGAAAGGTGGCGAAAATTAATAACTTTTCATTTAGAAAGCGTATGGTTTCGATGAACGGATTAAAAGATATCGTCAACTGAATTATCACTAATTTTAGTATTATTATTGAAAATGATTATTATTATTAAAACTATCGTCGTTATTATCGTCGTTATTATTACTACTTAATAACTATTATTATTATTATTAATATTATTATTATTATTATTATTATTATTATTATTATTATTATTATTATTATTATTATTATTAATATAAGTATTATCATTAAAAAAATTTATTGTTATTATTATTACTATCGTTATTATTATTAAGGTTATTATTAATATTATTATTATTATCATTATAATAACTATTAGTAGTATCATTAATATTATTATAATATTTATTATTAATAGTATCATTATCATTAAAACTAATATTAGTATTATCTAATTATTATGATTATTACTATTATTATGAATACGATATAAAAGAGGACTAAAAGCTATTAAACAAATCGATTAGGAAATAATGAGTATAAGTATCATGATGAAATTTAAAATATTGTAAAATATTAAATTAAGAGAAAAATATCATTTTCATTATTTGTTAGTATCACTTATATTAAAACTATCACTTTTACTAAAATTATCATTTTTAAATAGAAATATCATTGTTATTATAAAATAGTATTATTATTATCATTTTAGTATTATTATTATTATTATAAATTATCATTTGAATAGAATCATTATTTTTATATAAAATATTATTATTACAGCTAATATTAAAAAGTATCGTTATCGTGATAAGAATTATCATTTTATTTTAATCATTAATATTGTTATTATTACAAGTAGAATAATAATAATTATTATTATAAAATAATACAACTTTTACTTATTATTATTATTATCAATATTATTTTATCAAATAAATATGTGACACAAAGATAGGTTTACCACACGTAATATAATTATATTAATAATACATACTACTATATTTTTATGATATTAAGTGAACTCTATAAATTTTATTACTTAAGATATATAAAAGTATATTTTTTATCATATATAAATTTTTAATATGAATTTTTTTATTAACAAATGACTCTTATTATTTACTCTTATAAAATTAATAAATATATTTAAATAGATAAGACGACTATCTTTAAGTTATATAATAAACATAAATAGATTTTGGAAGTCATTCTTGGATTAGATGACTTTTGTTAACTTTTGCATGATGATCTCGATTAGGATTGTGATACACTATGACCTGACCTAAATTGTTAGACAGATATTTACCAACATATGAATATATATATATATATATATATACTTAATATAGGTTCGTGAATCCGAGGCCAACCTTGCACTTGTTCAATGACGTCATATGTATTTTTACTACGAAATACAGTATTGTGAGTTTCATTTGCTCCATTTTTAAATGCTTTTGCAATATATATTTTTGGGACTGAGAATACATGCGCTGCTTTTATAAATGTTTTAGGAAATAGACACAAGTACTTGAAGCTACATTCTATGGTTGAATTACTATACTGGATATCACCTCTATTAGCTTGGTAATATAAGAATTAGTGTTTATTATAATTGCCACTAATTGACGCGAATCCTAAAGATGGATCAATTCTCTAACAGACGAGTGGTTCTGTTCTCTACAGACGAGTGGTTCTGTCGATCTATTCTCTACAGACGAGTGGTTCTGTCTCTACAGACGAGTGGTTCTGTTTATCATTGGGAATATTTTGATGCATTTTGTTAATATGGGTTATTAGGTGTTCAATTCATAAGAATGATTTTTATACACAGGTTATGTGTATTGATTAAATGAAAATCTTGTGGTCTATTTAAATTATGGAAATGATTGATGACGATAAACTAATGAATTCACCAACCTTTTGGTTGACACTTTTAAGTATGTTTATTCTCAGGATTGAAAGAAATCTTCCTCTGTGCATTTGCTCATTTTAAAGATTACTTGGAGTCATTCATGGCAAATTTCAAAAGACGTTGCATTTAAGTCGTTGAGTTCAATAAAGATTATTATTAAGTAAATGACAAATTAGGTCATTTATAGTTGAATATTATGAAATGGTATGCATGCCTGTCAACTTTTGATAAAATGAAAGTTTGTCCTTTAAGAACGAATGCAATGTTTGTAAAATGTATCATATAGAGGTCAAATAACTCGCAATGTAACCATATGTTATTGTATTCCTCCTTATGGATTAGGACGGGTCGTCTCATGTGGTATCAGAGCGGTGGTCTTAGCGAACCAGGTCTTGCATTAGTGTGTCTAACTGATAGATATTAAGATGCATTAGTGAGTCTGGACTTCGACCTTAGCTGCATGTCAAAAAGTTTTGCTTATTAATCTTTGTCGGAAAATTTCATGCTTATCATTCTTAGTCAAAATACATCTTACTGCATTGATTGCATGGATAGTGTATAGACAAAATTCATATCTTAGCGTATCTGCTAATTTATATCTTAGCGTATCTGTTACTGTAAACTTTGCCTGGCATATTCCGTAAATTCCTCCGTAATCTACGAAATCTTTTGTTCTATATATATAGATATTCTATGTAATTAGAATATCATCCGATAGCCGAAAATCATTTCATATCGAAAAATCCTTTATTCAAACGTACGAAATGGAACTCTCCACTATCGGATTCTGATATGGAGTTTCACTCGAGCTCCGAAAGCAATGTGACCGGAATGGATCAACCAATAAGTCATCATCTATTCTGGATGAATTGGGGATGGGTTCGTAGCCTACTTAATCATTTGAGGCAAGAAGAAGGTGATCCCTTCCATCCACCACATTCCCCTCTTGGCGAAGAACCTGAAGCACTTACCGGCGAACCTGTTCGAGACACCATTTTCTCTCTCATCTCCAGAGTATCTCGTCACGATTATATACTATCTACAATTCTAGATCTTATTCACCCGCTCATCCGAACCACCGATCATCCTGGAGTAATAGAAGAAGTCAACGAGCTTCGCGCTCGGGTACTGGCTTTGGAGAATATGGTGCAAAGGTTACAAGCACCAGCAGCAGCACCGGCAGTAACAATACCACCATCAGCAACACCAACAGTACCATCATCACTACCAACAACAACATCCGTATCTCACACCTCAACATCCCAATCTGTACCTCGAGCATCAAGATCATACGCACCATAGATACCAAGGAGTACCAACAACAATAACCGATGAAGTAGTAATTTATAACTTCATTGGAGAAACATTCTGTGGCGATTAGGTAATCTCCAAATATCTCAGAGATTATCTATTCTAGCCTTAATCATAAATCGGATCTGGGGACCGATATGATAAAAGGAAGAGTAAAAACCCTGACAAGGAATGGTGCAAGAATTATAAGCTAGACTTATTTTACCAACTGCATCAACAGTACCGTCAGCATCACCAGCACCGTCAATTCCAACAGCACCTATAACATCACAAGCTTCACCAGTTCAAGAATCATCGTGGACATCATTACGAATCAACAACGAGTATATTGTATCAATGAGTTATGAAGTATTAACTCATTTCCTCTGAAGAATTTATATGTATATCTTATATATATAAATTTTGAAACCATCATAAACCTTTTCGTACTAAACTATTATCTATGAATTGAAAAATGGTAGATACTACTCAATTAAATTTATATTACTAATATGCTATAATCCTTCGATTAACGACTTAACCATCGTTAACTACAATCTCTGTTTCAACTCAATGGATTCTGTTTCATAATAAACCAAGTGTATTATTCAATTATATATTTGATTTTACACTATCATCTTCGATGTGCTCAAAATCTTCTAAACAATATTATTCGTACCTTATGAAGTTCGCAATAATTCCTCGAGCATCAACATCCGTCACCAAGGAAAATCAATAAGAATAAATAATAAAGTATTGATCACAATAGTGAAATACTCTGCGGAGATTATGTAATCTCTAATGTTTTAAGAATTATTCATTTCTAGTTCCAGCAGAAAATCAAATGAGTTTAATTTAATATTAACTCATTAAATCTGTACTACATCTGAAGAAAATATATACATATTTTCATAAAGACTGTAATAAAATTCTCTTGTACAAAATATTACTTGTGAAACTTTTAACAGGTAGGTAATACCCGAGAGATATATAAATTCACAATTAATATGTTACATTCCTTGATTCTGATTCAGCAAATCATCAACTATACTCACTACTTTCACAACGATATACATTCTTTCATAGAAATCAAAACAACCGTTCTCATTCAAATTCAATTTCATATTCTAATCAAAATCCAAGTCAAGAATCAACAGGAGACATCACTCTTAAATCTCTACAAGCTATACTTTGACTTCAAAACTGTGCTAGAACCAAAAAAAAAAAAAAAAATATTTGTAATCCTAGAACATCTTATGTATATTAACGATTACAATCTGTGTTCAAACCCCTCGAGATTCCTGAAGACACTTCAAATAATGAACAATCGAAATGATGATCCAACCACATGTTATCCACAATCATGCATCTGGAAACTCCCGAAACCTAAGTAAAAGTTTAACACGTATCCGCGTCAGATCCTTTGGCATTTATTAGCAAAAAAAAAAAATAACTTTGCGATTCCTTTCCAAAGTAGCCAGTTTTATCACAGCTCCAGCAAGTCAACTTCGACTTTTCAATCGAAACAGTCTTATTACAACCTCGATATATACGTTGCCCTTTCGCCATCGTTACCAGGTAACTATTTATATTCCACCACATTAGCAGTAAACTTAACAACAACTTCATTAATCTTTGATTTTCAGAAAAATCATTATATTCATTGAAACCCTATCATATACTTATCCGCATCTTGTAACGAGAATTGTCATACCAATTATCGAAAATCAGCAATCAGTATTTTAAAATCTCGCAGCATGTCTACATCAACAGTTATATATATACATATAACGTCCATCTCCTAGACTTACATACTTCGAATGTGAAGTTTCTGAAAAACACCCTAAACTGCGAACTAGTTCTCCGAATTTTGAAAAAAATGCTGATGAAGCAGCAAAAACTGTAAAGGACCTTAACAGTCGAGAGTTTGATGATAAAGAATAAGGTGTTGGAAAAGCTCAGAAAAAGAGAAGGTTTGGAACTGAAAAATGGATTGAGCAAACTATGAAGGAGGCTGTGGATAAATCACAAAGACTAAACCTGCCTTCAAAGAATCCAAATGAATCAATGTATGCTGAAATCATTAATGAATACCTTGCTCCTGACTCTAAACCCTTGCGGACAATATTCTTCATCATCCTCTGATCTTAGATATTATAAGATATCATCATATCTTTCATTATAAATATCTTGGATATTTCTGAAGATATTTTCATAACTCTTCTTATCTGAAATCAATTATCTCTTCACGATATTTGTGTTACATCATAAAGGAAACTGTTTAGTTTCTATATTCTGTAAACCTTCGAGTTTAAATTAAGAATGTTTTTGAAGTAGTGTTGGGAACTGAAGCATGAGTTAATATAATATAATGACACTTGATCAACGTGATTATATTATAGTAAGTCATGCTGAGTTTCTAAATGGAACGTGATGATTCACAGATCATATCGTCATCATGTGCCATGTTACACGACTCTTGCATTCTACTTGATCTCTAATTATATCAAGAACATATTTCTTCATAGTTCTATCTTTTTTCGTGACTTCTGATAATTTAACCAATCAAGATCGTGCTATTATAATCTCTCTCTTAGAACATTAGCCATGTTCATTCGAAATTTCATACCTACGAATTCTGGACCATTACATACGATGCTTAATGGATAGAAGAGAAAACAGAGCATGAAGATTCGAAATGGAAATGGGAGTATAAATCGCAGCAAATAGGAGAGAGCATTAACTATGGATGTCAATGATTATAGAAAGACAAGAGCAGGGACTCCGAAAAATAAGGAAAGATATAAAGTCCGACGACAGCGCATAAATTACAAACCGTGTATATCAATAAGTATTGCAACGTAAAGACACGGGAGAACTAGAAACACTATAAAACCAAGAGTATAGTAGAAGTGAATAGATTCCTCCGGTGGCAGATGAAAAAGAAGAACGATAGATATGAAAGTTAGGAGTATATCAAGAATCTGAACTGGATGAAGCATATTGACGAATGCTTTAAAATATAAATTGAGGGAGAAAGAATAGAAGGAGTGAGATGTGGAATTGAGGAAACAAAGGGGGTGGATATATAGTAAGATATCCGACAGAGCAATCAAAACAGGTTATCACATTTAATCAAAGCGGATCCTAAATTCCTTAATTACCGAAGAATCAAATATTATTAGGAAGATTTTCTCAAAATCCCTTGAACTCCGGAATTTAATCCAATCTACGTCAAAAGATATGACGAATCTACACTTACTCATTTCACTCTTTTGCGATAGTTACACTCGTACTCTTCGCATAAACAAATTGTTTTATCCATATTACTTAATGACGATAAAATTCTAATTTCCAACTCATATGAGTCATGAAAACATACTTATTGTCAACCATGACCATCTCAATCAAATTTCGAGATGAAATTTCTTTAACGGGTAGGTACTGTGACAACCCGGAAATTTTCGATCAAATTTAAACTTTATCTTTATATTATTCCAACACGATAAGAAAAGTTTATTAAGTTGAATCTCAAGGATTTTAAAATGTGTTCATACATTCATTTAACCTCACCAAATTTCGACGATTCACGAACCATTATATAAATGAATATGATTATATATATGTATATATTATAACTTAAGAATATTAACAAAGTATTAAACGTATAATACTTTACATGAACGTATTTGTTTCAATATGTTTATCGGTGGAATTAAATGATAATATCAAATGATTGATTTATCAGATACATTGTATGATTATGAGTCTTTGTTGTGAGGTCCACGTTAATTTGAGAAATCGTTCATTTTTAACGATATTCGGAATTATTGGTAAAGTGTCAAAGTAACGGGAACTAGACAAGGGATAGTGGATTTCCTGTTCGATGTCCTATTTATATGTGTCAACTATTTAACTTTAATATTATTTAAGATGAAAGTAAAGTTATAGAATATAGATAACTTAGAAAATAGATATCGACGTTTTACCTTAAAATGATTTCATACGATTATTTAACCTTTGGATTTTATCCCACGCTTCACCCATAAACTGTAATTTAAAAACTTGAAACCTATTATGTGTGTATATAAGTTTACTTTTCTAAAACGTTATATGATATAATATTTCCTATTATGTAAACGATCTAAAATGTTACTTTGAAATATAATTAGTATTTGAAAAACTAAATATTATTAATTTCAAAAATATATAAATATTCTAAATGAATATGTATGTAAATATATATATATTTTTACAAAATAATAAAATATTAACCTTGATATATAAACGTTTTGATTTAAAAATACTATTTTATATATATATATATATATATATATATATATATATATATATATATATATATATATATATATATATATATATATATATATATATATATATATATATATCGAAACAACGATTTACTGAAGCAAATGACCAAAACACACAAAAGATTAAGTTACACTTTGAGTGGGTTAGTTTTTCATTAATTTAAGTCTAATTATTAATAAAGGTACGTGTCGCGAAACGCAAAGTACAAGTTTTCTAAGCGTACGAAAGGACGTTCGAAAAACCGGAACCGGCACGTAAGTCGAGCGTCAACGTACAATTCATCGGTGCTAAAATTACAAATTAACTATGCACGAGAATATAATATAATATTTAATTAATTCTAAAGATTAAATATATTATATATTAAATAAATATAAATATGCATAATATAAGTGTCGGCAATCGAATATGGAATGAAAAAGAAGCTCATGCGATCGCATGGATTCTTCCATTGCCTCCCATGCGATCACATGAGGTGGTAGGTGGGTTACATCTCTTTAAAATGATCGATTTCAGTTTCATTTGATTCAGTTCTCATCTATCTATCTCTCGACAACTCTGAATACATATATAAATATTATTATTATTATTATTATTATTATTATTATTATTATTATTATTATTATTATCATTATTATTAAGATTAATATTATTATTATTAATCTTATTATTAATGGTAGTATTATTATTATTATACATAAAATACTACGACGGAGTCATGAGCGAGTAATTTTCAAAACTGTTATTCGCGCGGGATAAGGCTAAGGAATTTATGGGTTATATCTATGGAGGTTATGGGTATGGTTCGGGGGTATGCTCGTGAGGTCAACCTAGTGTTTATCATCTTCGTTGCGTCTATGTACTTTCCTATAATATTGAATCACAATATTTATTTGTGAGCATTCATATCCTATCTTTTATCTATTAATAGGGTATCCCTGACTAGTGCTCGAGTATACAGGATTATGCATGCTTGTACGTTTAATATTGTCGTTAGATAGTTTATGATGAATCATGAATTTAATACATATGCTACTGGGATAAGGTATATGATATGTATGTCGTTGGAAAGGTGGCGAAAAATTAATAACTTTTCATTTAGAAAGCGTATGGTTTCGATGAACGGATTAAAAGATATCGTCAACTGAATTATCACTAATTTTAGTATTATTATTGAAAATGATTATTATTAAAACTATCGTCGTTATTATCGTCGTTATTATTACTACTTAATAACTATTATTATTATTATTATTATTATTATTATTATTATTATTATTATTATCATCATCATTATTAATATAAGTATTATCATTAAAAATTATTATTGTTATGATTATTACTATCGTTATTATTATTAAGGTTATTATTAATATTATCATTATTATTATTATCATTATAATAACTATTAGTAGTATCATTAATATTATTATAATATTTATTGTTAATAGTATCATAATCATTAAAACTAATATTAGTATTATCTAATTAATATGATTATTACTATTATTATGAATACAATATAAAAGAGGACTAAAAACTATTAAACAAATCGATTAGGAAATAATGAGTATAAGTATCATGATGAAATTTAAAATATTGTAAAATATTGAATTAAGAGAAAAATATCGTTTTCATTATTTGTTAGTATCACTTATATTAAAACTATCACTTTTACTAAAATTATCATTTTTAAATAGAAATATCATTGTTATTATAAAATAGCATTATTATTATCATTTTAGTATTATTATTATTATAAATTATCATTTGAATAGAATTATTATTTTTATATAAAATATTATTATTACAGCTAATATTAAAAAGTATCGTTATCGTGATAAGAATTATCATTTTATTTTAATCATCAATATTGTTATTATTATTAGTAGAATAATAATAATTATTATTACAAAATAATACAACTTTTACTTATTATTATTATTATCAATATTATTTTATCAAATAAATATGTGACACAAAGATAGGTTTACCATACGTAATATAATTATATTAATAATACATACCACTATATTTTTATGAGATTAAGTGAACTCTATAAATTTTATTACTTAAGATATATAAAAGTATATTTTTTATCATATATAAATTTTTAATATGAATTTTTTTATTAACAAATGACTCTTATTATTTACTCTAATAAAATCTGATAAATATATTTAAATAGATAAGATGACTATCTTTAAGTTATATAATAAACATAAATAGATTTTGGAAGTCATTCTTGGATTAGATGACTTTTATTAACTTTTGCATGATGATCTCGAGTATTAGGATTGTGATACACTATGACCTGACCTAAATTGTTAGACAGATATTGACCAACATATGAATATATATATACTTAATATAGGTTCGTGAATCCGAGGCCAACCTTGCACTTGTTCAATGACGTCATATGTAATTTTACTACGAAATACAGTATTGTGAGTTTCATTTGCTCCCTTTTTAAATGCTTTTGCAATATATATTTTTGGGACTGAGAATACATGCGCTGCTTTTATGAATGTTTTACGAAATAGACACAAGTACTTGAAGCTACATTCTATGGTTGAATTACTATACCGGATAGCACCTCTATTAGCTTGGTAACATAAGAATTAGTGTTTATTATAATTGCCACTAATTGACGCGAATCCTAAAGATGGATCAATTCTCTAACAGACGAGTGGTTCTGTTCTCTACAGATGAGTGGTTCTGTCGATCTATTCTCTACAGACGAGTGGTTCTGTCTCTACAGACGAGTGGTTCTATTTATCCTTGGGGATATTTTGATGCATTTTGTTAATATGGGTTATCAGGTGTTCAATTCATATGAATAATTTTTATACACATGTTATGTGTAATGATTAAATGAAAATCTTGTGGTCTATTAAAATTATGGAAATGATTGATTACGATAAACTAATGAACTCACCAAACTTTTGGTTGACACTTTTAAGCATGTTTATTCTCAGGATTGAAAGAAATCTTCCGCTGTGCATTTGCTCATTTTAAAGATTACTTGGAGTCATTCATGGTATATTTCAAAAGACGTTGCATTCAAGTCGTTGAGTTCAATAAAGATTATTATTAAGTAAATGACAAATTAGGTCATTTATAGTTGAATATTATGAAATGGTATGCATGCCTGTCAACTTTCGATAAAATGAAAGTTTGTCCTTTAAAAACGAATGCAATGTTTGTAAAATGTATCATATAGAGGTCAAATATCTCGCAATGTAATCATATGTTATTGTATTCGTACTTATGGATTAGGACGGGTCGTCTCATAAAATGGGGGAGGTTTGTGTGGTATTTATAGGGGGAAGGGGTGCTTAGGCCGTGGGGTTTGGGAGGAGACAAGGGGGGACAACCTTTGCTTTTTAGTTAATAGTTGTCTAAAGTTGGTGCTTATGTTGGGATCCCATGCAACAATTGTGATTATGGTTAACAAAAATGCTAGTATGTTCCCTCTAATAAATGGGCATTTGTCTTACATTAATATGGGTCACTAACTTATTAAAATTGGGCTAATTAAATAGTCCACAAGCTAGTGTAGGGTGGGCTAAAGTCCAACAAGGTAGAAAGTCCAACAAGACTAACTAGTGTGTTCTAGTAAATTACTAAGCGTAATTAAGCAACCAAAAACCCAAGTAATTGTCATTATAAAATAACAATTAGTGTTTCGTAGTCATAATATTCCGAATATGACCAAAGTTAAACGTGTACCAGGTACATAGCTCGTTTCAAACGTCAAGTGACACCAACGGTCGTAAAAGCATTCGGGGATCAAGTTAAGTGATTACACACTTAATAGCACGTTGTAAGGTATTAATGAAAGTAATTAATCATTAAATAAGATCCCAGAGCATAAACTAGCTCAGTACGCACATATACGCAGTTTCGTGAAAGCACAAAGCACAAAAGCAAGTCGAAAAAGCCGGGTCGTTACACCGCATATTACCCTTAAGCAGGATATGCACCTCAAATTTTCATCTCATGCACCGCATATTTTCGTCTATCATCAAGTGGCTCAAAATTACACTACATATGCGCCGCATATGGGGTTTATATGCGTCCGTTTTTCGATAAGGGGTTAGGGTCATTACATCTCATGAATTGATGAGAGAAGATGACAAACTAGAGAGATAGAGAGATGATGGTTCGAGTCTAACAAGAAGTGTTGAAGACCTTGTATCGAAAATCTACTCATCAAACGTATGTGTTGAGTGTGCGTGTCCCAAATGGCGTTTTGGCGGTATGAATGATGGTTTGACAGTCTTGGTTAGTTTGTTGATGTGTTCAGTTGACGAAGATTGGAAAAGTCTCCTTCAAGTGGGAGATTGTTGGGGTGAAGTAGCTTAAACAAAACAAAGAAGCAGAAGACTCGTGAGTCGAGGACTGGTCGCCAAAGCTTCCAAAATCGAGTTTTCTTGTTCGTTAAGTTATTTACTTGTTGAGTTTTGCCTATATAAGCACCCTAATGTAACTCATACAATGTATCACGAAGTCTATCAATAAAATCTCTCTAGTTTGATCCGTGAATTAAAGTAATCAACTATTGATTACATGTAACCACGTTAAATTATCGCATTTTTATTTTTATCGTTACTATCTTTGTTTGTATATGTGGAAAGAGTAATTTTTTGAAAATCACTCATATTATTTAGTCCTAAATCCTAACAGCCCCACGCCACCATACAACTCCTTAACACATGGTCTTATTTGGTTTATTGGGCATATATCCCTAACTTTAATGACGGAGTATCAAAAAACTTTATATGAATATGAATAATATATTTGTTTGAAATACAATAAAGTTAAAAGATAGAATGTTGTACTCCTTGAATAAGAATTTTTTTTTTTTATGGAGTCTATATTTAAGTTACTTTTTAGATAACTTAGAATTTGCTTATTGTTAGGAGTTTGAATTAGAGCCAATTTGTTATTTTTTTTTCCCTTCATATTCCTGTAACCCAAAGTTGAAGTCACCTTATTAGTTATTATTTCAGTTTGAGTCATACGACTTTTACAATTTATTCTCTCTTATTGAAAGCGTTTGTTTCTAAAAGATCATTGTCCCTATCAATTTATTACTCTACCATAACATTTAATAGTTTTTCTTCAATAAAATGATGATAATGTACGTTTTTCAAATTGAAGTGAAATACTTATTTGAATCCTTAATTTTGTTTGACATCTTACAATTACATTAATTGAATCTTTACAATCACATTTGATTGTCATGACAATTACATGTGATTGTCTTGCATTTTTAATTCTATCTATTAATTATATTAATCTAAAAGCTGATATTTATTCCTTAATTTTCAACCAAAATTAAAAATACAAATAAATATTTTTCCTACAATCTAAAACATGTGTCTTATAAATTACTCGTTAACATACGGATTTATTTATCAGGACAATTTTTTGAGGTCCTGTCCAAGTGAACAGCAATACGTAACGGGGTTGTTCCCACGTGCAATGTCTTAAGAAGATTTAACCCTCCATTTTTGCTGACCTCAATACCCATTTCCAAGGAAGTAAACGGTCAAATAGTGAGCAAACATGTGTTACTTTATACACCACGTACACAACTAGTTTTTGGGGCGTGATATTATAAGCTCCTTATTTGATTTACTGAGCATACATCCCTAACTTTAATTTTATTAAAAACAATTCATATGAATATGAATATGAAAACTATATATGTTTGAATTTGAAATACAATAAATTTAAAAGACAGAATAGTATTTAGTTATTTACTATGTTGAAAAAGGAGTAGCAAAATCCGTTCTATACCGTGAAGCAAGGCAAGACCACTCCCAACGGTTCGAGAACGGGAACCGCCCTCAGCCCACTCCTCCGCCGCCCTCGAGGGCGCCGATGGCATTCTAGCCGCCCTCGGCCGCCCTCCAATCTCTTTCCTGCTTCCGTTCTCGATTAAATCATATGTATCACAGTTTGAGGGCGGGCAACGGTAGTAAATCAGAAACAGAAAATCAGAAACAGAAGTAGCCGTTGGCTACCAACGGGGTTTTTTTTTTTTTGTTTTTTTGCTTTTCTTTTTTCTATATAAACACCCAATATATTTTACCAAATAAACATACAAACACTCTTTTACTTCCAACTAAAACCATTATTTTTTCAACATTACTCATCTCAAACCCATTTTCAACTAAAAAAAAATGCCTAAAAAATCATCCAAGAACAATCAAAATTTAACGTCCGAGCCGTTCTACACACAACAAAGTAATGATTTTTTCCAAACGCTACTTGAATCACAAATGTATAACTCACCTACCGGTTCATCTTCTAACCCGAATCAAGGATTGGGGTTCGCATCTTATGCTTCACGTTCACCCGCTTTTGTTTCTACACCTCAATATTCCAACTACCGTCCTCAACAACAATTTCCTAACGTCCAACAATTTGTTCCTCAACAACAAGTCATCCAACAACATGTCATTCGACAACCTAGTTTTCAAGAAAATCAAATTCGAGTACCTACTCAAATTCCTTCCGAAAATGAATCCGAAGAAGAACAAATCGAAGAGGTTCAAGAAACTCAACCCGATGAATTTGAAGTTAGTCAAAACGAAGAACGTGTTGGGAGAAATCGTAAAGGAAAAGGAAAGAAAGTAATTTGCAAAAAAAGTCCGTGGTCGGACGACGAAAGTAGATTTTGGCAACGGTGTGGATGCAAGTTTCGGAAAATATGGTGGTGGGAACTAATCAAGCAAAAGACTCATTTTGGGGGACGATCCAAAGAGTTTACAATGAGCAAGTTCGGGAACAACGTCGAATGGATCAAATTACGGGAAAATGGACCAAAATGTCCAAAGATATCAAGTTATATATCGGAATTTACTCGAAACTTGAAATTTTTTGGCAAAGTGGCCAAAACGAAGCCGATATCATGTCACATGCTCGACGTGCGTTTAAGGATCAAATGGGTCGTAACTTCTTATACGAGGATGCGTGGAAAGTTCTCAAAGAATGTCCGAAATTTTTAACATACGAAGGAGTCGTGAACAAAAAACATACTCTGATGGAGTTACCGAGTGATGGACCCGCGAATGAAAGTGGTCCGAGTGGTGGAGCCGCGGGTCCGAGTGGTGGAGCCGGGAATCAAAGTGCTCCGAATTTCCATGAAGAACCTTTACGTCGTCCGCCGGGTCGTGCAAGTTCCAAGACTCATAGGAGTTCGGGTTCATCCGATGCGACCTCACGTTTGTCGTCCGAGGAAGCCCGCCAAACGTTAATCGAAACCGCAAATGCTACAAGGTTAACCATGGAAAAAATATACATTGAAACCGAGAGGCGTACCATGTTGGATAGTTTAACGTTTCTTACACAACCTTGTGCACCCGACATGACTCCCGAACAACACGCGTTGGTGATGAGAGCCAAAAATAAGATCCAAAAAATTTATCAAAACGCGTTTCAATCCGACGACGAAGACGACGAGTAGTGTTTTATTTGTTTAATTTATATGTTCTTGTATTGTATTTTAATTTATGTCTTTTTAATTTCAAAAAAATGTAACCGTAACTTTTTAATTTAATAAAATGTGTTGTTCAAAAAGATATAATTGACATAAAAATAATATTAATAATAATAATAATAATAGTAATAAATATTAATAAAAAAAATGTGGGGCCATGTGATGGGGAGGAAGGATGTCATGGTTGGTAGTGGTGTGTGATGGAGAGGAAGTGAAAAATAAATGGAGAGAGAAAGCTAATGTGGCGTTGATGTAGCTCTCCAGTACGTCATGGTTGGGAGTGGTCTAATGAAAGAAACCACAATGAGTCTTGTTGGCAAACTGTACTAGAACTAGAAAGTAAAAAATCTACGTGGCAAGATGTAATCCACTTTGAGACACCACGTCATCCCACACTTATTGACCGTGGGTGATATTTTTATTCTAAAAACTGACAAGGTAGGGCGGGCAATATTTAAGTCCCGCTATTATATGCTCAGATACAGAACAGCGTCATCTAACAAAGAGACACGTATATCTAAAAGTACACGTGTCAAACAAGAGTCAAGCCACATAAAATCTACGTGTCACTTTCTTATTTACTCCACCTCCTTGCACACAATAAATTCACCTCTACCGTTTATCACTTCATCAATCTTAAAAAACAATCACATATCACTTTCTGTTACCCGAAACAGTTGATCAACGTTTGAGACAATCATCATGAAGGTTCAAGAAACACGATCACACAACCACCCACCATCTAATGAAGAAGATAAAATCATCATGACAAGAAAACAAAAGGCTGAAAAACAACAAGAACATGATCATGAACATGATTCTCCTAAAAAGAAGCCCAAATCTGAAGACACGCATAATGGGAATTCAAACAATAAATCTGTTACTGATGTTATAATTGAGTTTGATAAGTTTTGTAAAACGACAAGTCAACATCTTTCTATTGACCAGATGCGCCAAATACTCGAAGCCAATAACGTCGAGACTTCAGGCTCCGATGATGCTGTTGTTCCTAGATGGTATGTTTGTATACATATACATTATATTTGTACGTATATATGATACATATACACTAAAAACACCTTAAAAATAGATATGTACGCTTCCGTCCCTAATTAATTGTCCATATTATTAAGTTTACGGATGAGATAAAGTTCATTTATACCTTTTCTTTATTTTATACCTTTGCTTTAATCATATTTATAATTATAACTTTGCTTTATAGGGAAAAAATAGTTAAAAAGAAAGAGTAAAATTATAAATAATGATATTTTTTAAATTAGGTAAAGTTCATTTATACCTTTGACTTATGCATATAATCTTTATACATTTGCTATTTGCTTTATATATGCATATTTATACCTTTGCTTTATATGGGAAAAAGTGGATAAAAATGGAGTAAAAATTAAAATAATGATATTTTTTTAAATAATTTGTTTTTTTTTTTTTTTTGTGGATTGGAACTTAGGGAGTATTAGGTTACAAAATGAAACTCATTCTATTAAACTATTTAAATATAAATTTTATAAATTACAATTTTTGTTACTTTGTATGAATATGGAACATCCTTAAATGTTTTAACTATAGGTCAGAAAATTATACTAGAAGTGTAAAATTACGCCTAGTATCCTTTCTCTACTCATAGAGTGACAACTTGTGTATAATTTTACTATGAATATGAACCGAGTTAGGAAATTAAATGGGACATAAAAAAATATTTATGGTGGTAATATATGTGCTGTGACCTTGATTTTGAGCATCATTAATTTAAATTTAGCAACTATATTATATCATGGATGAAATAACATTCGTAATGTGTGTATGTGCAGTCAAGATATGATGTTTTATGGGACATTAAGCGACTGTCCGGTTTGCGGTGGGATGGTTGAGTACGATGGTCAGAAGTACGTGTGTAGAGGATCTTATAGCGAGTGGTCCACGTGTACTTATAGCTCTAGAGACCCTAATAGATTGGATGAACCAATCAAATATCCCGATTTCGTTCAAGAATCCGCCATTTCTGAGGTACGGTCATTATTCCTTTCTATTACATAGTTCGTTGTTAT
Organism: Rutidosis leptorrhynchoides; assembly: GCF_046630445.1. Lineage (NCBI taxonomy): Eukaryota > Viridiplantae > Streptophyta > Magnoliopsida > Asterales > Asteraceae > Rutidosis > Rutidosis leptorrhynchoides. Next base: position 336,858,075 of record NC_092338.1, on the reverse strand, counting down.
GTTTAGGTTCTATGGTAGCAGTTATAGTTAAATAATTGTAATTGCTGGTCTTACTTTTTGCTTGTATGGAGAATGTTACCATGTACTATAAGTTAATTATTTATTTATAATTTAAAGTTATCGTGAAGGAGTAGTTATAATAATAATTCGACCCAGAAGATAGTGAGTAAGATTAACCGTAAATATTATGTTTATTTATACCATATACTATAACTTGATCACTTATTTATAATTTTAGGTCACCGTGAAGGAATACTATGTGTTTATACTTTACAATTAATTCAATCTAGACAATAGTAAAATGTACATATGAGGGCTTGTTTAACATTGTCCTATTTTTATTTTTTATTTATGTAACTGTTATCTTAAAAAGATAAAAACCTTACTGTATTTGCTAGCCTTTCACAAATTGCACATTTCTAAAAGTTTTTTCTGTTCTATTTTGTTTATTTTGTTATTTGGTGTTTTGTAAATACTCCGTAATTAATTGATTTTTCTGAGGTAGACCGTTTTTTTTCCGTGTGTGAAATTTGTTTGTAGTTGTTGAAGAAACATCAGAATCCAAATGCAAGACCAAAAAGGGAGTTAAAGCCAACAGATAAACCCTTCGCAGGAATGGTTATATCGTTATCTGGTCGACTGTCTCGCACCCATGTAAGCTCTGTTTCAGAGCACTTAAGTGTTCGTTTTTTGCCAATTTTCGAGTTATAATTATTTTTCGGATTGAAGTTTTCACTAATTCTTTTGCAGCAATATTGGAAGTCAATGATCGAAAAACATGGTGGAAAAGTAGCTAATCATATCATAGGTATCGGTCGTTGACAACTTAGTTTCTAGCTCATGTGAGTGTCTAGTATTTGATGCTTTAATTAATAATGATTGATTTTCGTATTAGGTGTAACGTGTTTAGTCGTGCCGGCATCCGAACGCGACCGAGGAGGTTCATCTAAAGTTACAGAAGCATTGTTAGTACTTCTTTCAATCTATATATATTTTACAAAATAATCCTATTTTGATGTAAGTAGTAAATTACGTTTCTTGAAATTGCGAAATCGAGCAGGGAACGTGGTACTCCTGTTGTGCGTGAATCTTGGTTGCACGATAGTATCGAAAAGCAAGAACCAATGCCTCTAGATTCGTATGATGTTGCTAGTGATCTTGTTGTTGACGGAAAAGGTATCCCATGGGATAAGCAAGATCCGAGTCAAGAGGCTCTTGAATCTTTAAATGCCGAGGTAAAAATCCGATATTTCCGTAACGTTTTCCGCAATCTTTTTGCAAAAAGACTCGATCTTTATTAAACGGGTTCGTTGTATTTTTGCAGGTTAAGATGTATGGTAAAAGAGGGGTACATAAAGATAGCAAGTTAGATAAAGAAGGTGGTGTTATATTTGAGAAAGACGGGATCTTATATAATTGTGCGTTTTCTGTTTGTGACCGAGGAAGAAGAGTAAACGAGTAAATTGCCTTTAGTTCCTACCAATTATTCGGTGAATGTGGTTATTGGTTACTTTATGATTACGCTTTATATGTTACTTCATGATTACGCGCTGCTTGTATGCAGGTTTTGTGTTACACAACTTATAATGGTACCCGAGAACCGTTTACACTTGTACTACAAGAGGGGAAAAGTTGGGGCGGACCCACGAGCAGACGTAAGAGTCGAAGAGTGGGAGAACGTAGACGATGCGATCAAGGAGTTTGCGAGATTGTTTGAGGAGTTAACCGGGAACGAGTTCGAGCCTTGGGAACGGGAGAAGAAAATTCATAAGAAACCGCAAAAGTTCTTCCCGATCGACATGGTGACTTATTGTTACCGTTTATTCGTGGAGGTTGTTAACGTGCATCATATGAATTGTTGTTCACGTGTATCGTTTTGTGTAGGATGATGGGTTCGATGTAAGATACGGTGGTCTTGGTCTTAGGCAGCTCGGTGCAGCCGCAGCTCATTGTAAGCTTGATTCGATGGTGGCTAATTTCATGAAAGTCTTGTGTGGTCAAGAGATTTATCGGTATGCTTTAATGGAGTTGGGACTCGATGCACCTGATCTCCCTGTCGCCATGCTTACTGATTTGCATATAAAAAGATGTAAAGCTCCAACTTTTAAAAAGTTCAGTTCTTTTTTTATTTTTATTTTTTGTTATCGTTGCTGACGTGTGTGGTTTTAGGTGAGGATGTTTTACTTGAATTTGTGGAGAAGTTTGCAACCATGAAGGTTCACGAGCAGAGTGCTAACGCTATATGGTCAGATTTTAGTCAAAGATGGTTCACGTTGTTGCATTCTACAAGGCCTTTCATATTTCGAGATCACCAAGATGTTGCAGACCATGTAAGCAGTTAACGTCTTGTTCAGTTTCATTTATTTTTAACGCTTGCATGTATTTTGCTAACATGTACTTATGTTATGGTAGGGTGCGTCTGTACTTGAAACTGTGCGAGACATAAATGTGGCTTCGAGGATTATAGGGGACATGAGTGGTGATACACTCGACGACCCGTTATTTGATCGATACAAAAAGCTAGGGTGCTCGATTTCTCCCTTGGATAAGGAATCGGAGGACTACAAGATGATCCTTAAATACGTTGAGAAGACTTATGAGCCTGTGAAAGTTGGAGAGATTGTAAGAATCATTTGTTCTACTTGCTGTTTAGCATTTGAAATCCGAATCTGATGTTTTTTTGTTTTGTCCGTTATAGAGTTACGGAGTGTCGGTGGAGAACATATTCGAAGTCGAAGTGAGTGCGGGACCTTCTTATGATGAAATCAAGAAACTTCCAAACAAGGTTCTTCTATGGTGTGGTAAGGAACGTTATAAGACAACAAGTGCTTACTTTCGCTTAGTAATTGGATATTGTGATTCATTTTAATCTGTTACGCTTACAGGTACAAGAAGTTCGAACCTAATGAGGCACTTGCATAAAGGGTTTTTACCTGCCGTATGCACACTCCCGGTTTCAGGATATATGGTGGGAACTAAGAAAGCTTTTACATTTCAATTATAATTATATATTTATTTATATTTATATTATATATTATATGATATTAGTGTGTGTGTAACATAACAAAACCTTTGTGCTTTAAATTATAGTTTGGTAGGGCCATAGTGTGTTCTGATGCAGCTGCGGAGGCAGCTCGATTTGGGTACACGGCGGTTGACAGACCAGAAGGGTTTTTGGTTTTAGCTGTGGCGGGCCTTGGCGAGGAAATTACGGAAATGTCTACTCCACCTGAGGTACTACATTGTTTAATTTTACTTGAGTTTTACTAGGCATATAAAAACATTGGGTCTATTCAACAAAATGCGATTGAATTTGCAGGATACGAAATCTCTAGAAGAGAAAAAAGCCGGAGTGAAGGGGTTGGGAAGAAAGAAAACGGACGAGAAAGAACATTTTGTTTGGAAAGATGATATTAAGGTGCCGTGTGGTAGTTTGGTTGCTTCGGAGCATAAAGATAGCGTTCTTGAATACAATGAGTACGCGGTTTATGATCCCAAACAGGTAAAGGAACGTTCGACTAATAGGTTTTTATAGGAAACGTTGTATTGTGTATACGCGAGTGTGTTTGATTTGAACTGATCTGGCTTGTAGGTAAGCATAAAGTTTCTGGTTGGTGTGAAGTTTGAAGAACAGGACGTCGAGTATGAAGAAGCCGATCCAGATGAAGCTGATGCTACTATGGAGTAAAATAGTTGGCATGTAATGAAACTGTTGGCGTAGATTAGTTTCTTTTGGCTTTTAATAGCGTGTGATGGTAACGTCAATGGTCTATTTTGCTGTAAAAACCGTTGATATCATCTGCGAACGTAGACTGAAGGGTCATGTATTATCGGATATTTATGTATGTATGTATGTAGTGTACCTGGTTTCATGATATATGTATGTCATTTGTATCTATATCTTCAATTCACATATTGACTCGAGAAAACTATGACAAATGGGAACGTGAATATTGGATTTGGTTGTCGTGTGTGTGAACTCCTGTATTGATTAAGAGATGAAATGGCTGGCATAAAAAATCAGCATCTTTGTTTACACGGTGAACGGACTTGACTATAGAATCAACATGAGCTTTGTCTAGTGGTTGGTTAAAATATGTTTCGAAATTGTGGGTTACGACTCATATACCCAATAATAATATACCATCAACAAATTGTGGGTTTCGAAGTGGTTATTTGGTTATGTATCGAACCAAGATATTAGCGGTAGCGGTTGGGTGGTTCCAAGTGAAAAATACTTCTCTTTGTCGGATGGTCTCTCTGGTCTCTCTTTGCGTCTCGGATAACCTGAATAATAGAAACATTGTATTCATATGTACATTAGTTAATTACCTTATATATGTATATACACGTACACTAATATTTCTAAGTTTAAAACATTTGGCTAATGTATAAACAATTAACTTGATGGCGGTACACTAATATTTCTAAGTTTAAAACATTTGGCTAATGTATAAACAATTAACTTGATGGCGCTAAGGCAGGGAAAGCGCGGAAGGAGTATTATGCCCTATGTATGTTCTAATGCGGTAATGTTGTGAAGTAAAGGGTGTGCAGGTACACCCTAAAATAATACTCCTCCATCAAAAAAATTAATGGGTCACAATTCCAACATGATCGATCAGAGTGAACTAGAATTGAGGATCGAATGCGGGCGAAATCCATCAATGGCTTAGATGTTCAGTCGACTTCCTCGAACATCCGGACCCCTACAAGTGAGCAGAAAATGGAGGAAGAGGCACTCGCAAACCCTCATAATTAAAGCACTCGAAGTCGTCCCCAATTTTTCACCGTTCAATCAATCCGACGCCGGGAGTGACGTCATCGACTCCGGCTAGGCATCTAAACGCCGTCGAGCTTTGACGTTATGTGTTTTCGTTGGGTAGTCAACGTTGGGCGAGGGTGAAATTTTTTGAAATTTGTTTGTTTTTTTATTTATTTAGTATCGTCTCTTTTATTTGAGAAATGATACACCCACCTTCATTTCACCAAAAAGTTTCCACTTGCTGAATTGGCATGCTGATGTGGTCATGCACATTGACTTTTTTGTAACCACTCCCATTTATTTTTGGTTATTAGATAATTGATATATTTTCCATTTTTAAAAAAATAAATAATCAAGAATTTTAGCCCATCAAAATTGTTGATACGTAACAAATCTCATACTCGTATAACTTAGATTAAATTTATTTTTTTTAACAAAATTTCTTCTATCAGTAAGTTCTTATTGCATCTATCTTGAAAAATTAAAACCCTAACATCTTCATCAATATGGTTCAACATTCATCTTTATCATCTTCACTCAATGAATCATCTTCTTTTACTTCCACATTTGATGATGCTGATTCAGAAACTCAGAATAAGGATTTTGAAGAAACACAAAATATGGACGATGAAGGTGAAGGAATGAATGAGTAAGATTTAAATTCTTTATAGAACTTGTTATTTTATTTATTATAGAATATGATAATGATGTATTACAGATGATACATATATTTATACATAATTAAATTTGTTATACCTTTACTCATAGCACACATATTTTTTTAACTCTAGAGAATATCACGTTGATATGGAAAAAGAGACCACTTATAATGTAAGAAATGAAGACGATGGAGAAGGTATTGAGAATGGATGTGGTCAAAGAAATTATAATGAGAGTGTCCAACATGATGAAAGCGTGGAAGAACCAAAACTTGGCATGACTTTTGACACAATTGAAGAAGTTGCAAACTTTTATGCAGACTATGGAAAAAAATTGGGATTTGGAGTCTTTAAAAGATCTTCAGAAAAGGATCCTATTGATGACACTATAAAGTATGCTACTTTTGCATGTAATCGGGCTCAAAAGTCGGTGTCCAAATCGAAAAATAGTTTGAACCCTCGTCCCACTACAAAAACTGATTGTGGTGCTAAAATTAGAGTAGTTCTTGGCGCCGATAAAAAGTATCATGTGTCAAAAGTTTATCTCGAACATAATCACTCGTTTAGTCCAAGTAAAGGAAGATTTTACCGTTGTTACCGAAAAATAAATCGACATGTGAAAAGACAACTTGAAATTCATCAAAGAGCGGGGGTAAGAATGAATAAGAGTTTCAATACGTTGGTTGTCGAGAATGGAGGATATGAAAATTTACCATTTACAGAAAAAGATTGTCGTAACTATATTAATAAAGTCAAACGGTTGAAGTTTGGAGAAGGAGATGCTGAAGCAATTCAAGGTTACTTCATGAAGGTTCAATCTATCGATCGTGAGTTTTTTTATGCATGGGAATTGGACGAGGAAAATAGACTAAAGAACTTGTTTTGGGCAGATTCAAGGTGTAGGGCATCTTACGAGGAATTTGGTGATGTTGTCACATTTGATACAACATATTTAACAAATGAGTATGAGATGCCAATGGCTCCTTTTGTAGGGGTAAATCATCATGGCCAATCAATATTGCTTGGTTGTGCACTAATTTCAAATGAAGATGTTAGAACATTTACGTGGCTCTTTCAAACTTGGCTTTCGTGTATGTCAGGTCGTGCTCCTAATGCAATTATCACGGACCAAGACCAAGCTATGAAAAAAGCAATTGAGATTGTTTTCCCAGACTCGCGTCACAGGTATATTGGATAGCTCACATTTATATTCTAGAACTACCGAAGTTTTTATTAGTGTTATGGTTTCATAGTTTAAAGTTTATAAACTTTGTATTTTAATTGAATTCAGGTGGTGTTTATGGCATATCATGAACAAAATACCTAAAAAGTTTGGTAAACATGCAAAATACAAATCAATTAAGTACAGGCTTAAAAAGGCTGTTTATGATTGTTTAACTACTGTTGAATTTGAAGTAGCGTGGAAAACGATGATTGATAGATACAAGCTTGAAAAGAATAGGTGGCTTAAGGTTTTGTATGAGGAAAAAAAAGATGGGTCCCTTGCTTTGTGAAAGATATCTTTTGGGCTGGCATGTCTACTACACAACGGAGTGAAAGTATCAATTCATTTTTTGACAAGTATGTAAATAGGAAAACTACTTTAAAACAGTTTGTGGAACAATATGAAAATGCATTGAGGGATAGGGCTGAGAAGGAGAACCTTGAAGATTTTAATTCATACAACTCATGTTACCCGCCAATTACTCGTTATGCCATGGAAAAACAAATGAAGGATATATTAACCAATGCTAAGTTCAAAGAGTTCAGGGTCGAGTTGACGGGAAAAATGTATTGTGGGATTGGCTTTATAAAATCACACGATGGGTACATAGAATATGAAGTCATTGAGGATGTAATAGATAATGAAAATCTAATGAAGAAACACTTTTCAGTTTGGTTCAAAAAGGGGGATTCGGTTGAAGAATGTGATATTAGGTGTATATGTCGTCTGTTTGAGTTTAGAGGAATGTTGTGTAGGCATGTACTTACGGTGCTAACTACTGAAAATGTATATTTGATTCCGAGTAAATACATCTTGCAAAGATGGAGAAAAGATATCAAGAGAAGACATACTAAGGTGAAAGTAAATTACAGTGATTGGGTTGTCTCGGATGTTGGTCGTCGTTATGATAAAATGTGTCATGCTTTTTCCGAAGTTGCAGACTTGGCATCTGACCTAGACGAAAAATGTAGTCTTGTACTTGACCGGGTTAACGAGTTAAAGAGCGAAATATTGGGTGAGAAAACTAATAATGGTAGCACCATGTGTACACAACGGAACAATGATTTTAATAATGAGAATGTCAAGATTCGTGACCCTCCAGCAGTGCGCAGAAAAGGTCGTCCTCCGAGTAAGAGATTACAGTCTACGTCTGAAAAAATCGTTAAAAATATTACGAAAAAGAAGAAGGTACTTCAAATATATAAATTATTTCAGTAAGCTAGTCAATGTGTTGTCTTAACTTTTTTTATTTTATGATTATTTGTAATTGTAGACTTTGGATGAAGTTAGAGGTAGAGCTGTGGATAATGAAACAGTGAAAGAGGTAAATTTAATAGCATCATCTATAAATTAGAGGAATTATTTGGTTGTGATTAACGAGTTTCGTCCCGGATCATATATGTTTATGTTAATATTCCTTATGTCGAAGTGCTATAAGGGACCCAACTAATAAGGTTTGTGAATTTGATTGTAGGGAGATCAAAATGACTATTATCTTCCAACTGCTACAAATTCAAATGGGTACACTAATTTTCCATTTCAATACGGTGGATTCATTTCGAGTGGATTCGTTCCGAGTGCTATGCAACAATACTCGTCACAATACAGTCATGTTTTTCAACAAGTACCTCCACCTATGCAACATGTAGATGTTCAAATGCAACAATCATCACATATCAACTCTCTAAACGCATCATATAATATGCCATTTGGCCCTCCAAACAACGCATTGTATCCCCCATAAGCGATGTCACAGTTTCGTTTCTCATTTTTTTTTGTTTATCACATGATTATGATCATGCGTTTAGCTACTTTATAGCATGAAATGATGTACACTCTTTTGTGCTAGACATTGAAATTTATTTGATTATTGTTGAACATATCGTACTTTTATTACAAGTTTGTGTTTTTTGAACTTTTATTGTTCATTTGAGTGACTAATCCATAAACCGATGTCACAGTCAATCCGTGCTATGGTTTTACGGGTTAAATTACATCTAGCAAAATAAGACACGGTGATTATTTTTGTTTTTTATCGGTTTGATTGGAGGTTAAGATCTAGATCAAATTGTTAATGGGTTTGGGTTGTAATTACCCTTTGATACTTTTTGGGTAATTTTAGTCGGTGAGTGTGAATGGGAACACACAAAGATTTTGATTAAAAAATAAATTAATCTAAGTTATATGAGATTTATTACGTATCAATAAATTTGATGGTTAAAATTCTTGATTATTTATTGTTATAAAATGAAAAATATATCAATTAACTAATAAGCAAAAATAAAGGAGAGTATTTATAAATAATAGGAAGTCTATGTATTACCAAGTCAGCATGCCAAGTTAGCAAGTGGGAACTTTTTGGTGGATTAAGGAGGTGGTTGTAGCATTTCTCCTTTTATTTCAAGTATTGTAATTTTTATATTAATGGAATTTTTATTTTACAATATTATTTTATTTTTATTATTTAAGATAAAGTAAATAATTAATTTATTTTTATTATTTAATAAAATTAAATATTAATTTAAAGATGAATTAGATACTGAACCATTTCTCAACTTTTGATTTTTGTGTTAGAAATTCAAAATCTTGAAAGAAAATGAAACTAGACACTGAACATAGGGCATGTTTGGCGGTGAGCTTTTTGAGGCTTTTTGGAGCTATTAGTTTTTGGAGTAGTTTTTATGGAAAAGCTCCTATTTAATAAATAGCTCCGTTTGGTTACACGAGCTTAAATTAAATGCTACTTCATCCAGCGTTTAAGGGATTGAAACGCTACGCTCCAAATTAATTTACATAAATAACCTTCCCATCTCCCACGTAATTCTGTTATCATCATGCTTTATATAGCCCATACCCTACTTTTGATTACATCCTCCTTCGTTTTCTTAATTACGCCGCTGTCTTTTTTTTTTCTTTGAGGTAAACACCAAACCTATTCTACTCGTTTGTTTATTCATTATATCTTTATGCTTCTAATCAATAATCAATGTTTCTGCTTTTAATTAATATAAGCATTATATACCTTTATGTTTGTATCTTCAATTCATGTGTACTTTATAACGTTAGTTACATTCTGAATTTGATTAAATTCTGATTTTGATTTTGATTACATCTTATTTACCCATTCAATCTTAATGAATTTTAAATTGGTTACACATAATTGGTTACATGTATGATGTATGTATATTGACATATTGTTTACTGATACGCTGCAACTAGATCTTGTTCTCTCGTAGCTACTATTGTCATTCGTTTAGTAGTCATTTACTATTATCCCATTTGTGTAACTGTATAAGCTCCATGTGATTGCAATGCTATGAGTGTGTCACGTGTTCACATGTGCTGGGCACCTGCCACTGAAGTCACGAGATAATCATGGTACGGTACGAGTATTTACCATATTTTGTAGCAATCCCGAGTAAATGTATAGTTTTTACATCTTTATAATAACTAGAATTTGCTCACTGTCATGGATCCAACTTTTATTTATGGTTTTCAAAGAAGCTTATAACAAAATCAGATTATACTTGCTTTACTTGCTTTTCCTTAACTGTTATTGTATCATTCGGGCAATGTAACTTGAGTTATATTTCAGCTAGGAGATAATGCTATAAGGCTATTTAATTGATAAACATGAATTTGTATCATATTTCATATAGTGATAAAAATTATTGAATAATGTTGGTAGACTTTAAGAGTAATGGAATTGTGTATAAAGTAATTTTATAAGGTTAAGATAATCAAGTAGTTTAAATTAAGTATTAAAGTATCATTCGAATCTCATCATGTTGTTAGATGGCCTCAAAACCTGAGAATGCAAAAAAATAAAACTGACAAAAGAGATGGTTTTGGAATTTTGTCAATTCTTAAATAAATATATCACGAAGCATGGTCGAACTTCTCCATTTAAATTGGTATCCCTTCAACCAGAGTTTGAAAGAGCTATAAAACATAAATTCAACAGTGATAGAGTTCTAAAGAACAAGTATGATAGTATGAGAAAGGATTACAACCTCTGGAAGTCACTGAAGAACGGAGAGTCTGGTCTTGGTTTGAATGAAAGTACGAAGCAACTTAATTGTTCTGATGAATGGTGGAAAACTAAAACTGCGGTAAGATAATATAATTTATTTAATTTTTAAATAACATATAAAGCTAACATAATATAAGTCATTTAATTTAACTAATGATTCATGCTATACAAGTGATCTTGCTGCGACATATTATTATAAGTATATACACAAAGAACCATGCATGACTTCAGCTCAAAACAGGTGAGGCTTGGGTGATGGAACTTTTTAATGGTCATCCAATACGATCTGTAAATGCATTTAGAATGCATCCAGATTTGTTTATAAAATTATGTGGAGAACTTGAAACAAACTATGGATTGCAGTCAACTGATAAAATGTCCACATTTGAGATGGTGGGGATATTTATGTATACCTTGGCACTGGGATTATCTAATAGAGATGTTATGGAGAGTTTTCAACGTTCAGGGGAGACTATTAGTAGAGCATTTCATGAAGTTCTAAAGGCAATAATTGGTAGAGATAAAAGTTTCCAAGGTCTGGCACGCAACATTATAAGACCAAAAGATCCAACTTTTCAACTAATACCACCTCAAATCATGAACGACAAAAGATACATGCCGTATTTCAAGGTAATGCACTTATCAATGTCATTTTTATTTATTTAAATTGTTACTTCTCTAATGTTGAAATTATATTTAGGATTGTATTGGATGTATTGATAGTACACATATAAGGGCATGCATTACAGAGAGTTAACAATTACCTTATATTGGTAGAAAAGGAGTACCTACTTTTAATGTAATGGCAACATGTGATTTTGATATGTGTTTTACATATGTATCAGTCGGATAGGAGGGATCAGCACATGACACACGTGTTTTTATGCACTCAATCCAAAATAAGTCAATGAACTTCCTGTTGGAGATATGGAGAACTTTAAACAATTAGAGGGAAGATTCCAGGAAACTCACACGAAGCTTCCACGAAGTTGTTAGGAAACTCACATGTAGCTTCTACGAAGTTGTTAGGAAACTCACATGTAGCTTCCACGAAGTTGTGAGGAAATTCACATGTAGCTTCCACGAAGCTGTCAGGAAACTCACATGTAGCTTCCATGAAGCTGTCAGGAAACTCACATGAAGCTTCAAGAAATTGTTTTTAGCTTACTCTTTAAACCATTCTATAAATAGACCCTCTTGTAACTCATTGTAAACACACCACAAATATTCAGTAAATACATTCTCTAGTTGGTCCGTGGACTAAAGTGTAGTGACCCGAACTTTTCCATATTTATATATATTAATTGAGATTGATATTTACATGATTAAATGTTTCCAACATGTTAAGCAATCAAACTTGTTAAGACTTGATTAATTGAAATATGTTTCATATAGACAATTGACCACCCAAGTTGACCGGCGATTCACGAACGTTAAAACTTGTAAAAACGACATGACGATATATATATGGATATACATATGGTTAACATGATATTATGATAAGTAAGTATCTCCATAAGTATATTAACAATGAGTTATATACATATAAACAAGACTACTAACTTAAGGATTTCGAAACGAGACATATATGTAACGATTATCGTTGTAACGACATTTAAATGTATATATATCATATTAAGATATATTAATATATCATAATATCATGATAATATAATAATATAACATCTCATTAGATATAATAAACAATGGGTTAACAACATTAATTGAGATCGTTAACTTAAAGGTTTCAAAACAACACTTACATGTAACGACTAACGATGACTTAACGACTCAGTTAAAATGTATATACATGTAGTGTATTTAGATGTATTAAAATACTTTTGGAAGACTTCAAGACATATATCAAAACACTCATACTTAACGAAAATGGTTACAGTTACTTTCCCATTCTTTTCTTTCATCAAGAATTCTAGTCGTATTTTTACCCGTATTATACACAGCTTCAAAACGTACTTACTATGGGTATATACCAATAGGAACTATCATGGGATTCCACTCTTGATTATGTCATATATGACTAATCAATTTTAACTTCTACCATGAACTAGTCAACTAACTAGAACTCCTTTTAACCCCACTCACCACTCACCAATTACCACTCATCATTCACTCCATTTCACTTCCAATTCTCTTTCTAATTCTCTCTCAACACACCCACACTATTATGAACGTATTTTTCCAGTAGTTAATCATCATCTTCATCAAAAATCACTTCAAGAATCAAGCTATAATCATCATAGGAAGAACACTTCAAGAACACTTCAAAAATCCCTTCAAGTTTACTAATTTAATTCCAAGCTTTCTAATCCATTCCAAGTAATCATCTAAGATCAAGAAACCTTTGTTATATACAGTAGGTTATCTTTCTTATTCAAGATAATATTCATATTCAAACTTTGATTCAATTTCTATAACTATAAACTATCTTAATTCGAGTAAAAATCTTACTTGAACTTGTTTTTGTGTCATGATCCTACTTCAAGAACTTTCAAGCCATCCAAGATCCTTTGAAGCTAGATCATTTCTTGTCACTTCCAGTAGGTTTACCTACTAAACTTGAGGTAGTAATGATGTTCATAACATCATTCGATTCATATATATAAAACTATCTTATTCGAAGGTTTAAACTCGTAATCACTAGAACATAGTTTAGTTAATTCTAAACTTGTTCGCAAACAAAAGTTAATCCTTATAACTTGACTTTTAAAATTAACTAAACACATGTTCTATATCTATATGATATGCTAACTTAATGATTTAAAACCTGGAAACACAAAAAACACCGTAAAACTGGATTTACGCCGTCGTAGTAACACCGCGGGCTGTTTTGGGTTAGTTAATTAAAAACTATGATAAACTTTGATTTAAAAGTTGTTATTCTGAGAAAATTATTTTTATTATGAACATGAAACTATATCCAAAAATTATGGTTAAACTCAAAGTGGAAGTATGTTTTCTAAAATGGTCATCTAGACGTCGTTCTTTCGACTGAAATGACTACCTTTACAAAAATGACTTGTAACTTATTCTTCCGACTATAAACCTATACTTTTTCTGTTTAGATTCATAAAATAGAGTTCAATATGAAACCATAGCAATTTGATTCACTCAAAACGGATTTAAAATGAAGAAGTTATGGGTAAAACAAGATTGGTAATTTTTCTCATTTTAGCTACGTGAAAATTGGTAACAAATCTATTCCAACCATAACTTAATCAACTTGTATTGTATATTATGTAATCTTGAGATACCATAGACACGTATACAATGTTTTGACCTATCATGTCGACACATCTATATATATTTCGGAACAACCATAGACACTCTATATGTGAATGTTGGAGTTAGCTATACAAGGTTGAGGTTGATTCCAAAATATATATAGTTTGAGTTGTGATCAATACTGAGATACGTATACACTGGGTCGTGGATTGATTCAAGATAATATTTATCGATTTATTTCTGTACATCTAACTGTGGACAACTAGTTGTAGGTTACTAACGAGGACAGCTGACTTAATAAACTTAAAACATCAAAATATATTAAAAGTGTTGTAAATATATTTTGAACATACTTTAATATATATGTATATATTGTTATAGGTTCGTGAATCAACAGTGGCCAAGTCTTACTTCTCGACGAAGTAAAAATCTGTGAAAGTGAGTTATAGTCCCACTTTTAAAATCTAATATTTTTGAGATGAGAATACATGCAGGTTTTATAAATGATTTACAAAATAGACACAAGTACGTGAAACTACATTCTATGGTTGAATTATCGAAATCGAATATGCACCTTTTTATTAAGTCTGGTAATCTAAGAATTAGGGAACAGACACCCTAATTGACGCGAATCCTAAAGATAGATCTATTGGGCCTAACAAACCCCATCCAAAGTACCGGATGCTTTAGTACTTCGAAATTTATATCATATCCGAAGGGTGTCCCGGAATGATGGGGATATTCTTATATATATGCATCTTGTTAATGTCGGTTACCAGGTGTTCACCATATGAATGATTTTTATCTCTATGTATGGGATGTGTATTGAAATATGAAATCTTGTGGTCTATTGTTACGATTTGATATATATATATAGGTTAAACCTATAACTCACCAACATTTTTGTTGACGTTTTAAGCATGTTTATTCTCAGGTGATTATTAAGAGCTTCCGCTGTCGCATACTTAAATAAGGATGAGATTTGGAGTCCATGCTTGTATGATATTGTGTAAAAACTGCATTCAAGAAACTTATTTTGTTGTAACATATTTGTATTGTAAACCATTATGTAATGGTCGTGTGTAAACAGGATATTTTAGATTATCATTATTTGATAATCTGCGTAAAGCTTTTTAAACCTTTATTGATGAAATAAAGGTTATGGTTTGTTTTAAAATGAATGCAGTTTTTGAAAAACGTCTCATATAGAGGTCAAAACCTCGCAACGAAATCAATTAATATGGAACGTTTTTAATCAATAAGAACGGGACATTTCAGTTGGTATCCGAGCATTGGTCTTAGAGAACCAGAATTTTGCATTAGTGTGTCTTATCGAGTTTGTTAGGATGCATTAGTGAGTCTGGACTTCGACCGTGTTTACTTGAAAAATGATTGCTTAACAAATTTTGTTGGAAACTATATATTTTTAACATGTGAATATTATGTGATATATTAATCTCTTAACGCGTTTGATATTATGTGATAGATGTCTACCTCTAGAACAAGTCTCATTGACTCACCTGATAATAATGGAGAGTCAAATGTAAATTAAAATGATTCGTGGACTGATTCACAAGTTCCCGAAGAGGAACCGGAAGAAGAGTCGGAACCAGAAGAAGAATCGGAACCGGAAGAAGAATCGGAACCGGATGAAGAAATAGAACCGGTGGGGGAAATAATAAAAAGGTTAAGTAAAAGAAAATCCTCAACCAACCGACCAAGGTTAATTATGGTCAATGGTGTTTCCGCTAAGGAAGCAAAATATTGGGAGGATTACCAATTCTCCGATGAATCGGATTCTGACGAGAATTCCGATGATGTTATAGAAATTACCCCAACTGAATTTAAAAAGGCAAAAAAAAATAATAAGGGAAAGGGCATAAAAATAGAGAAATCTAATTCCAACCCCGATGAACTTTATATGTATCGTCAACCCCCGAAGTTCTTAAGTTGTAACAATGACCCGGGAACCTCTAAACCACCAGGTTTTTCTAAACCAATGTGGAAAACGACGGCTCGTATTAGGGGAACATCATATATCCCTAGAAACTTGGCAAAACGAACCAAAACCAAAGAAGAAGAAACAAGCGAGTCGGAATAAGATAGTTGTATTCGTGTGGTGTAATATATGTAATATAGTGTGCTTATGCTTTATGATATATGTAAAAATTGCTTGTATTAATAAGTATTTTTTTTATGAATCTAACTCTTGTCTATTTTACAGTATAAAAACACAAAATGGATAGACAACCCAATATTTTAAGAGACCTACCCGGAGACATGATTGATGAAATCTTGTCTAGAGTCGGTCAGAATTCTTCGGCACAACTATTTAAGGCGAGATCAGTTTGTAAGACATTCGAAGAACGTTCCAAGAATGCCTTGGTTTATAAAAGGCTTTCGTTCGAAAGATGGGGGATATCACATTGGGAAATCCATAAGTTACGATGTGTTTACTTTGACGCATATATTGCGGGGAACCCAAATGCTATTTTACGCAATGGGTTAAGAAATTATTTTGACTCAATATATCTGAATATTGGACTTCGTGATTTAGAAAAAGCGGCTAACATGCAACATAAAGAAGCATGTTATGCTTACGGATTAGTAATGTTCGATTCTCACCAAAGTGAGAACAAGAACATCGGGCTACAACTATTAAACAAAACGTTCCCACAAGTGACGGAGTCGGTAATTGGGGTAAGAAATGAGGTTTTTAGATTGTTACGGGACTGTTGGACATTACGTAACCCTCGTCCCTTTGACGACGTTACAACACCCTGTCTTATCAACGGCCATAACGGTTATGTTCCACAAGACCAAGGATGAGAAGTAATCCTAGTAAAACCAGAATGCATGACTTGTTTCTGGACGTATGAATTATGTGTCTTGAGTGCCTTTGCTGAACGACT
Source organism: Rutidosis leptorrhynchoides (assembly GCF_046630445.1). NCBI lineage: Eukaryota > Viridiplantae > Streptophyta > Magnoliopsida > Asterales > Asteraceae > Rutidosis > Rutidosis leptorrhynchoides. The sequence continues at coordinate 336,841,238 of NC_092338.1, read as the reverse complement.
TGTGTACTAGCTAGAATTATCTTCACAACCATCTTGTATCAAATTTATTGTGTGCTATATTCCATGCTATATGTAAAATAAGCGGTATTGTAAGTTTGTAAAATATTGTGTAAAAGTTTGAACGCGAAATATTATTATAATCAGTTTTTCATATAGAATTGTAGTAGTTGAATTGTATATTAGCTACTAAGTATGAACTTAACGGGTAGGTACTACCCGAATTTAAACTTATAAAACGCTAATATGAAGAAAAAGCTTTTATAAATGAGTTCATATTATGCTACGAAATACTATTAACTACTCTTAATATTCTGTATGATTAACTTGTTCCATTTGACTATTTTGAAGGAAATGGCACCGACTACTCGACACACCGTGAATATGAATGAAGAGGAAATCCGTACTTTTCTAGCTTCAAACATAGCCGCAGTACAGGCTGCGCTACATACCAACAATAACCTTGGATCTAGCAGTACAGGAAATCATGTAGGATGCACCTACAAAGAATTCACTGCCTGCAAACCTTTGGAATTTGATGGAACCGAAGGACCGATCGGATTGAAACGGTGGACCGAGAAGGTCGAATCGGTGTTTGCCATAAGTAAGTGTACTGAAGAGGACAAAGTGAAGTACGCTACGCATACCTTCACAGGTTCTGCGTTAACATGGTGGAATACCTATCTAGAGCAAGTGGGACAAGACGATGCGTACGCACTACCGTGGTCAGCATTCAAGCACTTGATGAACGAGAAGTACCGTCCCAGAACCGAGGTCAATAAGCTCAAGACAGAACTTAGAGGGTTACGAACCCAAGGATTTGATATTACCACGTACGAAAGACGATTCACAGAATTGTGCCTATTGTGTCCGGGAGCATTCGAAGATGAGGAAGAGAAGATCGACGCGTTTGTGAAAGGATTACCGGAAAGAATCCAAGAAGATATAAGTTCACACGAGTCCGCCTCCATACAACAGGCATGTAGAATGGCTCACAAACTAGTGAACCAGATTGAAGAAAGAATTAAAGAACAGACTGCTGAAGAGGCCAATGTGAAGCAAGTCAAAAGAAAGTGGGAGGAAAACGGTGATAAGAATCACCAATACAACAACAACAGCAATTACAACAATAATCGCAACAATTATCCCAACAATCGCAACATCAATCGCAACTACAACAAACGGCCCAACAACAACAACAACAACAACAACAACAACAGCAACTACAACAATCATCCCAACAACAATAATAACCGCAACAACAACAACAATCAGAAGCAGCTATGCCAAAGGTGTGAAAAGTATCACTCGGGGTTCTGCACCAAATTTTGCAACAAGTGTAAAAGAAATTGTCATAGCGCGGCGAAGTGTGAGGTCTACGGACCAGGGGTTAATAGAACGAAAGGAACAAATGGTGTCGGAACGAGTAATGGCGGAGCAAGTAGTGTTAGAGCAAGTTATGCCAATGTAGTTTGTTATAAATGTGGAAAACCGGGCCACATTATTAGAAATTGCCCGAACCAGGAGAACACGAATGGACAAGGCCGCGGAAGAGTTTTCAATATTAATGCGGCAGAGGCACAGGAAGACCCGGAGCTTGTTACGGGTACGTTTCTTATTGACAATAAATCTGCTTACGTTTTATTTGATTCGGGTGCGGATAGAAGCTATATGAGTAGAGATTTTTGTGCTAAATTAAGTTGTCCATTGACGCCTTTGGATAGTAAATTTTTACTCGAATTAGCAAATGGTAAATTAATTTCAGCAGATAATATATGTCGGAATCGAGAAATTAAACTGGTTAGCGAAACATTTAAGATTGATTTGATACCAGTAGAGTTAGGGAGTTTTGATGTGATAATCGGTATGGACTGGTTGAAAGAAGTGAAAGCAGAGATCGTTTGTTACAAAAATACAATTCGCATTATACGAGAAAAAGGAAAACCCTTAATGGTGTACGGAGAAAAGGGCAACACGAAGCTACATCTTATTAGTAATTTGAAGGCACAAAAACTAATAAGAAAAGGTTGCTATGCTGTTCTAGCACACGTCGAGAAAGTACAAACTGAAGAAAAGAGCATCAATGATGTTCCCATTGCAAAAGAATTTCCCGATGTATTTCCGAAAGAATTACCGGGATTACCCCCACATCGATCCGTTGAATTTCAAATAGATCTTGTACCAGGAGCTGCACCAATAGCTCGTGCTCCTTATAGACTCGCACCCAGCGAGATGAAAGAACTTTTTAGAGCGTGGTTTCATTCGACCAATCACATCACCGTGGGGAGCTCCTGTTTTGTTTGTCAAGAAGAAAGATGGTACATTCAGGTTGTGTATCGACTACCGAGAGTTGAACAAACTTACCATCAAGAACCGCTACCCACTACCGAGAATCGACGACTTATTTGATCAACTACAAGGCTCGTCTGTTTATTCAAAGATTGACTTACGTTCCGGGTATCATCAAATGCGGGTGAAAGAAGATGATATTCCAAAGACTGCTTTCAGAACACGTTACGGTCATTACGAGTTTATGGTCATGCCGTTTGGTTTAACTAATGCACCAGCTGTGTTCATAGACCTTATGAACCGAGTGTGTGGAGCATACCTTGACAAGTTTGTCATTGTTTTCATTGATGACATACTTATTTACTCAAAGAATGACCAAGAACACGGTGAACATTTGAGAAAGGTGTTAGAAGTATTGAGGAATGAAGAATTGTACGCTAAGTTTTCAAAGTGTGCATTTTGGTTGGAAGAAGTTCAATTCCTCGGTCACATAGTGAACAAAGAAGGTATTAAGGTGGATCCGGTAAAGATAGAAACTGTTGAAAAGTGGGAAACCCCGAAAACTCCGAAATACATACGCCAATTTTTAGGACTAGCTGGTTACTACAGAAGGTTCATCCAAGACTTTTCCAGAATAGCAAAACCCTTGACTGCATTAACGCATAAAGGGAAGAAATTTGAATGGAATGATGAACAAGAGAAAGCGTTTCAGTTATTGAAGAAAAAGCTAACTACGGAACCTATATTGTCATTGCCTGAAGGGAATGATGATTTTGTGATTTATTGTGACGCATCAAAGCAAGGTCTCGGTTGTGTATTAATGCAACGAACGAAGGTGATTGCTTATGCGTCTAGACAATTGAAGATTCACGAACAAAATTATACGACGCATGATTTGGAATTAGGTGCGGTTGTTTTTGCATTAAAGACTTGGAGGCACTACTTATATGGGGTCAAAAGTATTATATATACCGACCACAAAAGTCTTCAACACATATTTAATCAAAAACAACTGAATATGAGGCAACGTAGGTGGATTGAATTGTTGAATGATTATGACTTTGAGATTCGTTACCACCCGGGAAAGGCAAATGTGGTAGCCGATGCCTTGAGCAGGAAGGACAGAGAACCCATTCGAGTAAAATCTATGAATATAATGATTCATAATAACCTTACTACTCAAATAAAGGAGACGCAACAAGGAGTTTTAAAAGAGGGAAATTTAAAGGATGAAATACCTAAAGGATCGGAGAAGCATCTTAATATTCGGGAAGACGGAACCCGGTATAGGGCTGAAAGGATTTGGGTACCAAAATTTGGAGATATGAGAGAAATGGTACTTAGAGAAGCTCATAAAACCAGATACTCAATACATCCTGGAACGGGGAAGATGTACAAGGATCTCAAGAAACATTTTTGGTGGCCGGGTATGAAAGACGATGTTGCTAAATACGTAGGAGAATGTTTGACGTGTTCTAAGGTCAAAGCTGAGCATCAGAAATCATCAGGTCTACTTCAACAACCCGAAATCCCGGAATGGAAATGGGAAAACATTACCATGGATTTCATCACTAAATTGCCAAGGACTGCAAGTGGTTTTGATACTATTTGGGTAATAGTTGATCGTCTCACCAAATCAGCACACTTCCTACCAATAAGAGAAGATGACAAGATGGAGAAGTTAGCACGACTGTATTTGAAGGAAGTCGTCTCCAGACATGGAATACCAATCTCTATTATCTCTGATAGGGATGGCAGATTTATTTCAAGATTCTGGCAGACATTACAGCAAGCATTAGGAACTCGTCTAGACATGAGTACTGCCTATCATCCACAAACTGATGGGCAGAGCGAAAGGACGATACAAACGCTTGAAGACATGCTACGAGCATGTGTTATTGATTTCGGAAACAGTTGGGATCGACATCTACCGTTAGCAAAATTTTCCTACAACAACAGCTACCATTCAAGCATTGAGATGGCGCCGTTTGAAGCACTTTATGGTAGAAAGTGCAGGTCTCTGATTTTTTGGAGTGAAGTGGGGGATAGACAGATTACGGGTCCGGAGATTATACAAGAAACTACCGAGAAGATCATCCAAATTCAACAACGGTTGAAAACCGCCCAAAGTCGACAAAAGAGCTACGCTGACATTAAAAGAAAAGATATAGAATTTGAAATTGGAGAGATGGTCATGCTTAAAGTTGCACCTTGGAAAGGCGTTGTTCGATTTGGTAAACGAGGGAAATTAAATCCAAGGTATATTGGACCATTCAAGATTATTGATCGTGTCGGACCAGTAGCTTACCGACTTGAGTTACCTCAACAACTCGCGGCTGTACATAACACTTTCCACGTCTCGAATTTGAAGAAATATTTTGCTAAAGAAGATCTCACTATTCCGTTAGATGAAATCCAAATCAACGAAAAACTCCAATTCATCGAAGAACCAGTCGAAATAATGGATCGTGAGGTTAAAAGACTTAAGCAAAACAAGATACCAATTGTTAAGGTTTGATGGAATGCTCGTAGAGGACCCGAGTTTACCTGGGAGCGTGAAGATCAGATGAAGAAGAAATACCAGCATCTATTTCCAGAAGATTCGTCAACACCTTCAACAGCTTAAAATTTCGGGACGAAATTTATTTAACGGGTAGGTACTGTAGTGACCCGAACTTTTCCATGTTTATATATATTAATTGAGATTGATATTTACATGATTAAATGTTTCCAACATGTTAAGCAATCAAACTTGTTAAGACTTGATTAATTGAAATATGTTTCATATAGACAATTGACCACCCAAGTTGACCGGCGATTCACGAACGTTAAAACTTGTAAAAATGACATGACGATATATATATGGATATACATATGGTTAAAATGAGATTATGATAAGTAAGTATCTCCATAATTATATTAACAATGAGATATATATATATAAACAAGACTACTAACTTAAGGATTTCGAAACGAGACATATATGTAACGATTATCGTTGTAACGACATTTAAATGTATATATATCATATTAAGATATATTAATATATCATAATATAATGATAATATAATAATTTAACATCTCATTAGATATAATAAACAATGGGTTAACAACATTAATTGAGATCGTTAACTTAAAGGTTTCAAAACAACACTTACATGTAACGACTAACGATGACTTAACGACTCAGTTAAAATGTATATACATGTAGTGTATTTAGATGTATTAAAATACTTTTGGAAGACTTCAAGACATATATCAAAACACTCATACTTAATGAAAATGGTTACAGTTACTTTCCCATTCTTTTCTTTCATCAAGAATTCTAGTCGTATTTTTACCCGTATTATACACAGCTTCAAAACGTACTTACTATGGGTATATACCAATAGGAACTAGCATGGGATTCCACTCTTGATTATGTCATGTATGATTAATCAATTTTAACTTCTACCATGAGCTAGTCAACTAACTAGAACTCCTTTTAACCCCACTCACCACTCACCAATTACCACTCATCATTCACTCCATTTCACTTCCAATTCTCTTTCTAATTCTCTCTCAACACACCCACACTATTATGAACATATTTTTCCAGTAGTTAATCATCATCTTCATCAAAAATCACTTCAAGAATCAAGCTATAATCATCATAGGAAGAACACTTCAAGAACACTTCAAAAATCCCTTCAAGTTTACTAATTTACTTCCAAGCTTTCTAATCCATTCCAAGTAATCATCTAAGATCAAGAAACCTTTGTTATATACAGTAGGTTATCTTTCTTATTCAAGGTAATATTCATATTCAAACTTTGATTCAATTTCTATAACTATAAACTATCTTAATTCGAGTAAAAATCTTACTTGAACTTGTTTTTGTGTCATGATCCTACTTCAAGAACTTTCAAGCCATACAAGATCCTTTGAAGCTAGATCATTTCTTGTCACTTCCAGTAGGTTTACCTACTAAACTTGAGGTAGTAATGATGTTCATAACATCATTCGATTCATATATATAAAACTATCTTATTCGAAGATTTAAACTCGTAATCACTAGAACATAGTTTAGTTAATTCTAAACTTGTTCGCAAACAAAAGTTAATCCTTCTAACTTGACTTTTAAAATTAACTAAACACATGTTCTATATCTATATGATATGCTAACTTAATGATTTAAAACCTGGAAACACGAAAAACACCGTAAAACCGGATTTACGCCGTCGTAGTAACACCGCGGGCTGTTTTGGGTTAGTTAATTAAAAACTATGATAAACTTTGATTTAAAAGTTGTTATTCTGAGAAAATTATTTTTATTATGAACATGAAACTATATCCAAAAATTATGGTTAAACTCAAAGTGGAAGTATGTTTTCTAAAATGGTCATCTAGACGTCGTTCTTTCGACTGAAATGACTACCTTTACAAAAACGACTTGTAACTTATTCTTCTGACTATAAACCTATACTTTTTCTATTTAGATTCATAAAATAGAGTTCAATATGAAACCATAGCAATTTGATTCACTCAAAACGGATTTAAAATGAAGAAGTTATGGGTAAAACAAGATTGGATAATTTTTCTCATTTTAGCTACGTGAAAATTGGTAACAAATCTATTCCAACCATAACTTAATCAACTTGTATTGTATATTATGTAATCTTGAGATACCATAGACACGTATACAATGTTTCGACCTATCATGTCGACACATCTATATATATTTCGGAACAACCATAGACACTCTATATGTGAATGTTGGAGTTAGCTATACAGGGTTGAGGTTGATTTCAAAATATATATAGTTTGAGTTGTGATCAATACTGAGATACGTATACACTGGGTCGTGGATTGATTCAAGATAATATTTATCGATTTATTTCTGTACATCTAACTGTGGACAACTAGTTGTAGGTTACTAACGAGGACAGCTGACTTAATAAACTTAAAACATCAAAATATATTAAAAGTGTTGTAAATATATTTTGAACATACTTTGATATATATGTATATATTGTTATAGGTTCGTGAATCAACCAGTGGCCAAGTCTTACTTCCCGACGAAGTAAAAATCTGTGAAAGTGAGTTATAGTCCCACTTTTAAAATCTAATATTTTTGGGATGAGAATACATGCAGGTTTTATAAATGATTTACAAAATAGACACAAGTACGTGAAACTACATTCTATGGTTGAATTATCGAAATCGAATATGCCCCTTTTTATTAAGTCTGGTAATCTAAGAATTAGGGAACAGACACCCTAATTGACGCGAATCCTAAAGATAGATCTATTGGGCCTGACAAACCCCATCCAAAGTACCGGATGCTTTAGTACTTCGAAATTTATATCATATCCGAAGGGTGTCCCGGAATGATGGGGATATTCTTATATATGCATCTTGTTAATGTCGGTTACCAGGTGTTCACCATATGAATGATTTTTATCTCTATGTATGGGATGTGTATTGAAATATGAAATCTTGTGGTCTATTGTTACGATTTGATATATATATAGGTTAAACCTATAACTCACCAACATTTTTGTTGACGTTTTAAGCATGTTTATTCTCAGGTGATTATTAAGAGCTTCCGATGTCGCATACTTAAATAAGGACGAGATTTGGAGTCCATGCTTGTATGATATTGTGTAAAAACTGCATTCAAGAAACTTATTTTGTTGTAACATATTTGTATTGTAAACCATTATGTAATGGTCGTGTGTAAACAGGATATTTTAGATTATCATTATTTGATAATCTACGTAAAGCTTTTTAAACCTTTATTGATGAAATAAAGGTTATGGTTTGTTTTAAAATGAATGCAGTCTTTGAAAAACGTCTCATATAGAGGTCAAAACCTCGCAACGATATCAATTAATATGGAACGTTTTTAATCAATAAGAACGGGACATTTCATAAAGCAATCACAACGATTGCATATAACCACATTATCTCTTGTGTCGATTTACATTTCTTGCATTTATAATCTTTCGTTCATTAAGTGAGTTAGTAATCTTGTAGAATTACTATCGGCGAGTGATCTTGTTGAATCACTTGCGTTGTTTTGGGTCCTAATATCCTTACAACTGGTATCAAAGCACAAGGTTTCATTAAGGGAACGATGGCGGAAGACGGAAAGTTTAGAATCGACCGATTCGATGGGAGAGACTTTGGCTTCTGGAAGATGCAAATTGAAGATTACTTGTATAAAAAAAGCTACATCAACCTCTGTTAGAGACCAAGCCCGAAAGCATGAGCAATGCCGATTGGACACTTTTGAATCGTCAAGCTTTGGGTGCGATTCGTCTTTCACTTGCTAAGAATGTTGCATACAACGTTATGAATGAGAAGAAGACGTTTGCTTGCTTAAAAGCACTCTCTAACATGTAACGACTCTGGTTTTTCCACTTTTAATTAATAATGTTTATTATTAATACTTGAGATTTATCGAATGTATGTTATTACATTTGCTTGTTGCCATGATTAACCGTACATGACTTTTGAATGCCCGACACATCTTTATGACACACGAACTTTCACGAATAATATTTTTAGAATATTATTTACATTCATGATTAAGTTTTATTAATCATTTTAATTAACTAAGGTTATTGGTTAATTACTTGGGCTTTTATTGGATTTACTTGTTAATTACTTGAACTTGGGCCTTAAATAGTGTTAATGGACTTGAGAAGCCCACCCTACTTCTTTAGTGGACTCATTAGCCCATACTTATATGTAAGTAGTCCATTTAAAGTCTAACTAGTTAGTTTAAGACAATTGGAATCTAGTTACTTGTTCTTCCCATGCAAACACCTCCATTAACCATCTTTTTAGTCAAATTACATGAAGTATCTAGTGGATCTTTCTCTTCCTCTTGATCCCATTCAAACCGTCACCTAGGGAGTATTATGGGAGAGTTTTCTTTTCAATTTTCCTTAATACTTCATTCACTAAATCACTTCACTTCACACACACAAAAATACTTGCACTTTTCTCTCATTTTTTCTCTCAAGTTTTCTCTCCAATTTGTGAGTTCTTTCAAGACTATTTCTCCTTCTATTTCTTGTTTAAAAACCGTAATCTAAACACCCATCATCATCATTCTTGTTTGTTGTTTAATTACTTGTAGTTGTTGTTATTTACATACATGTTATCAAGGATCAAACTTACTAGTTTGTTCTTCTTTTATCTTGTATTTACAAGAACACTCAAGAACATAAACTTACTAGTTTATGTTCTACCTTTATTGTTTTAAAAGATTTAAGGTTCATGTGTTGTAAATCATACTTGTAATTCATGTTTGTAAACTTAAAGTTTACATTCTTAAAGATCAAACTTTGGTTTGAATCTTTAAAGTATGAACAACCCATAAACTAGTTACTTGTTTACTTAGTTTATTACTTCATATTATGCACTTTAAATTCATGTTTGTTAGTTAAAATTGGTCAAGTGTTACTAGTTAACTTTGATCTCATTTATCTTGAACAAAAGTTAACTTTAAAAGTTCAAGAACATGTAAGTAAGCTTTCTTTAAATTATAACTTTGTACACTTATGTTAGATCTAGACTTTTGAGTCTTGGATCTTCAAGATCAAACTAAGAACTATGTTCTACATCCTAAGATCTTGATTAGTTAGTTACTTTCAAGTTTATAGTTCTACATTTCTTTTATATTTCATGTATGTGTAAATCTAAGACTTTGATGTAACTTTGGTTCATCGAAACACTTGCAACACTTGATTGTGTTGTGCTACACATCTTAGACTTGCATTTGGGTTATGATGGTCAAAACTTGGTAAAGATGATGTAAACCCATCAACGAGTTGTACACTTGAAGCTATATACATCAAGGATGAGAACCGTGATGAACATCAAGCACCAAAACCCACCGGAACTCACTATTTTTCTGTTTTCTGTTTTCTGCCTTCTGTTTTCTGGTTTCTGTAACTGACCAATACACCTGGGCTACTGTAACCTTGATTTTCAGATAACTCAGTTCGTGTAGATAACTTTTCATATAGGACTCGTATTAATCCGAGTTACGGTTTAGGATTTATGGCCCTCCGATCGTCACTATGTCCATTAAACGTTGTGCTGAAAATTCTGACCTACTGGCACTTAAACCGTCGCCACGGTCAAACGAAGACAAGTTAGCTTCTGGAATTTTTACCACACTTAAAGGACTCATATACGGAGCCATGGCCACTGGTCTCACCTCTGTTCGGTTTGTGTAGAGGCCGTGGTGACTGACTGAAGTCATCCCTTGTTTTAAACTCTTTCCTTGAACAAAACTTACTTTATACCTTTCGTTTAATGATGAATGATGATGACCTTTAAGACCTTATTTACATACTTTTAGACCTTTTGAGATGAATTACTGACTTAGTAATATTTGACTTAGGTTGAGGACCGTTTGGATAACCTACACACTTGCTTACTTCCCGACTCATACTTTACCGCTACTTATCATTGTGAGTTATAGCATTCCCTTTTTACTTTAACTTATTTTGGGAACTGAGAATACATGCGGATTTTATGTTTTACATACTAGGCACGAGTACTTAAACTTTATATATGTGTGGGTTATACAACGGCATAAACATTCCCTTTAGCTCGGTAACGTTTAATCATTGGTTTTTGAACCGTGAACGCGAATCTTAGATATGGATCCATAGGGTTTGACATCCCCACTCGGGCTAGTAGCGCTAGCATTTAATGAGTGTTTAATACTTCATAGACATACGCACTTGCCAAGTGTACTTTCATGGGGTATTAACGTTAAGTTAGTTACCAAGTGCCCACGGTTAAACATATACTTTGTCATACTAATTTGGATTACTGTTTGAAACGCTCTTTGTAGCACTGAAATCTCGTAGCCTACCTTATATTACTGTTATACTTAAACTATAGCTCACCAACATTCGTGTTGATGTTTTTAAGCATGTATTTCTCAGGTGCTTAAGGTTTGCTTGCTTTCGCTGTACTAGTCATGCTTTGTAGACACCCGTTGGGCTTATTAGAGATGTCACTGCATGAAACGTTATTTTGCATTCAAACATGAAACTTCTGAAACCATATATTTGTAACGACCTATGGGTCACGTACTATTACATATGCTTGCTATTCGTAGAAGCATACTTTTGGGTTGTTAAACATTTGACGTTGGTTACGACGTCACCTTTTATTATGAATGCAAACTTGTTTTGAAAATGCATATAGTGTTTGACCTTATAATGATCCTGTTGTTGATAGTCCGTACATGTTGATTTAGTACAGGGCATCACATAACATGTATGAGAAACCTACCGCTTCTAATAAGGTTTTTCTCATGCGACAATTGTTCAATACGAAGATGAAGGAAGGTACGAGTGCAACGGATCATATCAACGAGTTCAACAACGTCATATCGAGGTTAGCATCGGTAGATATTATGTTTGATGATGAGTTAAAGGCACTAATCTTGCTTTCATCATTACCGGAAAGTTGGTCAGGTACGGTTACTGCAGTTAGTAGCTATACGGGAACTACTAAGCTAGCGTTTGAAGGAATAAGGGATTTGATTCTTGGTGAAGATAATCATAGGTGAAACTCGGGGGAATCGACATCCGGTTCCTTGTTAAGTACCGATAACCGTGGTAGGAAATTTGATCGCGGTGAGAAGAAGGGTAGAAAGAAGTCTAAGAAGAGGTATCCACCGAAAGATAGAAGTGAAGCTGTTTGTTGGGGTTGCAATCAAAAAGGACACTTTCAAAGGAATTGTAAAAATGGTCCGGCGAAAGGTGTGAACTTGACCGAGGAAGAAAGTGATGATGCACTTTTATGTAGTGTTGAAAATTCTATGGAGTCTTGGATTTTGGATTCGGGAGCTTCGTTTCATGCAACTCATGTCAAAAGCATGATGAAGAATTTTCGTTCATATCAAGGAAAGGTGAGATTGGCGGATGACAAACAACTCAATATAGAGGGCATTGGAGATGTTGTATTGAAGACTACTCTTGGCTCTAATTGGACCTTGAAAAACGTAAGGTACATTCCTAAATTAAAAAGAAAACTTATTTCGGTTGGTCAATTAGATGATGAAGGTAACGCGATTACATTTAAAAACCGCCAATGGAAGGTGGTTAAGGGTAGTTGTGTAGTGGCTCGTGGACACAAAAGGGGAACTCTTTATATGGTTGAAGTGTTTGATGAAGACACGGTGGTTGCTACAGTTAATGTTGAGTCCGAATCAACTCTATGGCACCGAAGACTAGGGCATATGAGTGAGAAGGGTATGAAGATGCTTGTTTCGAGTGGGAGAATTCCGGATCTGAAAAAGGTAGAACTTGGGTTTTGCGAACCATGTGTATATGGGAAGCAAAAGAAGGTGACTTTTGGGAAATCAGGGAATGCTCCTAAGTTGGAGAAATTGGAGCTCGTTCATACGGATGTGTTTGGTCCAACCAATGTAGAATCACATGGAGGTTCTCGCTATTATGTCACCTTCATTGACGACTCCACTCGAAAGGTATGGGTTTATTTTCTTAAAGCTAAATCTGATGTATTTAATACATTTGTGAAGTGGAAAGCTATGGTAGAAAATGAGACTAACTTGAAGGTCAAGTGCTTGAAGTCGGATAATGGAGGAGAATATGGTAGTCTTGAGTTTAAAGACCATTGTGCAAAGCTCAGTATTAGAATGTTAAAAACGGTATCAGAGACACCGCAACACAATGGGGTCACCGAACGTATGAATCGTACGTTAAATGAAAGGGCTAAGAGTATGAGACTACATGCCGGTTTGCCTAAAATGTTTTGGGCGGATGCGGTTAACACGGCGGCTTATTTGATAAATAGGGGACCCTCAACACCGTTGGGTTTCAAAATTCCCGAGGAAGAATGGCAAGGTAAGAAAGTGAGTTATGGTCACCTTAGGATCTTTGGGTGTAATGCATATGTGAAGACCAAAGATGTGGATAGAGTCAAGCTTGAAGCTAAGTCAAAGAAGTGTATTTTCATAGGCTACGGGTCAGATGAAATGGGTTATCGTTGTTGGGACAACGAGGCTAGAAAAGTAATTCGTTCTCGCGATGTTACTTTTGATGAAGATTCGGTCTATGGCAAACCGGAAACGGGGAGTCCTAAACCAGGTCATGTTACTTTTGACGATGTTTCTATTGATGATCTTGTAGGTTCTAGTAAGAGTACGGAGAACAATGAATTGCCGATGAACGGTGAGGCGTCATAAAATGCTAATGATGGGGATGATTCGGAAAGCGGTGATGATTCCAAACATAGTGCGAGTTCTAGTGATGAGGAGGAGACAAATGAAATTGGTCCAACCATTTCGATTGCTGCTATACTAAGATGCTCGACTAGAGTGCCCAAACCTAATCCTAGGTATTCTCCATCAGCAAACTACTTGCTCTATACCGAGAATGGTGAACCCGAAAGTTACTTTGAGGCAAGAAAGACAGAAGAATCCATATAATGGGAGCTTGCCATGAAAGAAGAGATGGGGTCACTTGAGAAGAATAAAACTTGGTCACTAGTGAAGTTACCTCATGATAAAAGGGTGTTGCAAAACAAATGGGTATATAGAATCAAGAATGAGATGGATGGCAAGAAAAGGTACAAGGCTCGTTTGGTAGTCAAAGGCTTTCAACAAAAGGAAGGGGTTGACTACAAAGAGATATTTTCGTCGGTAGTTAAAATGACTACTATCTGTTTGATACTTTCTATAGTCGCATCCGAAGACTTAAATCTAGAGCAACTAGATGTGAAGACCGCATTCTTGCATGGTGATCTTGTTGAAGAGATCTACATGAGGTAACCCGAGGGCTTTGAGGTAAAGGGTAAAGAGGAGTGGGTTTGTAAGCTAAAGAAAAGATTGTATGGATTGAAGCAAGCACCTCAGCAATGGTACTTGAAGTTTGATAATTTTATGAAGAAGATTGGTTTCTTAAAATGTGAAGCGGATCACTGTTGCTACTTGAAGAAACTCAAGTCTTCTTATATAATCTTATTGTTGTATGTTGATGACATGTTACTTGCAGGTTCTAACATGTCCGAAATTAACAAATTGAAGGGATTACTTTCCCGTGAATTCGAGATGAAAGATGTTGGTGGTGCTAGGCAAATACTTGGCGTGAGTATTGTACGTGATCGTGTGAAAGGTACTCTATACTTGTCTCAATCCAAATATATTGAGAAAGTAGTAGAGAGGTTTAATATGGAGAATTCAAAGGCTTGTTCTATGCCTTTGGGTAGCACGATTAAGTTATTGAAAAGTTAATCACCAAAGACGGTAAAATACAAAACGGATATGGAAAAGGTTCCATATGCATCGGCCGTGGGTAGTATTATGTATGCCATGATTTATACAAGACCCGATATTGCTCAAGCATTGGGAGTTGTAAGTCGTTATATGTCTAATCCGGGGAAAGAGCATTGGGATGCGGTCAAATGGTTGCTTCGTTATTTGAAAGGTACTTCTAATATGGGATTATGCTTATCTAAAAGCAATGTCATACTTAGGGGTTATGCGGATGCTGATTTGGGTGGATGTGATGATTCGAGGAAAAGCACTACGGGTTATGTTTTCATAATAGGGAAGATGGCGGTTAGTTGGATGTCTCGACTACAAAAGAGTGTTGCTTTATCAACCACCGAAGCCGAATATATGGCTATTGCAGAAGCTTCTAAAGAGCTTGGTTGGTTGAAAAACTTCTTAGGTGAGTTGGGTAAAAGACAAGACTATTGCGTCTTGAATTGTGATAATCAAAGTGCGGTTCATCTTGGGAAGAATCCGGTGTTTCATAGTCGTACGAAACACATCAAGATAAGGTATCATTTTATTCGACAACATATAAATGATGGTACTTTATTATTGAAGAAAATCCTTGGTACGAAGAATCCTACTGATATGTTTACTAAGGTTGTTACGACAGAGAAATTGAGGTTTTGCATTACCTCAATTGGTCTTCTAATGAATTGATGAGAGAAGACCCCAACTAGAGAATTAGAGAGTTAATGTTTCAATTCTAACAAGTGGTGTTGAAGACCTTGTATCAAAAGTCTGCTCATCCGAAGTATGTGTTGAGTGTGCGTGTCCCAAATGGAGTTTGGCGGTAAAATAGTGGTTTAACATTCTTGGTTAGATCGTTGATATTTTGGGTTGACGAAGGTTGGGTTTGTTCAAAGTCTCCAAGTGGGAGATTGTTGGAGATATGGAGAACTTTAAACAATTAGAGGGAAGATTCCAGGAAACTCACACGAAGCTTCCACGAAGTTGTTAGGAAACTCACATGTAGCTTCTACGAAGTTGTTAGGAAACTCACATGTAGCTTCCACGAAGTTGTGAGGAAATTCACATGTAGCTTCCACGAAGCTGTCAGGAAACTCACATGTAGCTTCCATGAAGCTGTCAGGAAACTCACATGAAACTTCAAGGAATTGTTTTTAGCTTACTCTTTAAACCATTCTATAAATAGACCCTCTTGTAACTCATTGTAAACACACCACAAATATTCAGTAAATACATTCTCTAGTTGGTCCGTGGACTAAAGCAATCACAACGATTGCATATAACCACGTTATCTCTTGTGTCGATTTACATTTCTTGCATTTATAATCTTTTGTTCATTAAGTGGGTTAGTAATCTTGTAGAATTACTATCGGCGAGTGATCTTGTTGAATCACTTGCGTTGTTTTGGGTCCTAATATCCTTACACTTCCCGTAACCACCTGAAGGTAAATATTATCTATGTTATTGTTTCATGTTACTTTCTGCAAATTTCAACACGATTTTTTTAAACTTTATTATCAGGTAGATATTATTTGGTTGATAAAGGATACCCGGACAGAAAGGGATACCTTGTTCCATATCCCAAGACAAGATACCAACAATCTCAATTTCAAAAAGAGCCCCCAAATAATATGCAAGAAGCATTCAACCGTTCACATTCATCTCTACGAAGTTATATTGAGAGGTCATTCAGAATTTTGAAAGAAACGATTTCACATACTTAGTGAAATGCCAAGGTTTAGTGTGCAAACACAAATTGATGTTATCACGGCTACATTTGCATTACATAACTACATTCGTACTAATAGTCATGAAAATATCATGTTTGCAATAATCGATGAACATCCAAATTACATACCACGAGATGAGCTTAATGATGTTAATAATCATGGCACACGCACCGAAGGACTATTTGAAGGAAGAAGGAATGTGATGAAACATGTTCGTAACAATATTGCTACTTCAATATGGAATGATCGTCATTAATAATTTAGTACTAGTATTATATATGTTTTCGGTTATTAGTAGTATATATATGTTTTCGGTTATTTGGTAATGACTGTGTTTTATTAAATTAAAAAAATGATATTTAAGTATTTTTTCTAGTGTCCATTTTTGTCATTTTACTTATTTTATAATAGCTCCAGCTACTTTGCTAAACAATTAAATACATTTAAAAAGCTTCAGCTAAACGCTTGCAGCTAAACGCTTGCAGCTAAACACCTGCAGCTAAACGCTCGCAGCTTCCAGCTAGTTTTACTAAACATACCCATAATGTAACAATTCTTGGTGTTCTTAGTGATTAAATGTAAGTTTCGCTTTATGACGATAAGGAGTATTAACCCCAACGAGGGACAACCAAAATAGGGGAATCAATGTGTTCCAATTTCTAGCATCTAAGCTTTCACTTTTACTACTTCGTGCATTTTGTACCGAGTTTTAGATTTGTTCTCATATATACTCCATGCGTCTCTATATATTTTTCAGGTATTTTATTTTGAAATGTGTCAAAATAACTATTTACTTCTATAATAGAAAGAAATAAGAAGATTAATTTTTGTTATACCCTTAATGTATGTGGATATGATTAAAAGAGAAAAAAATAATAAAAAAACTCAAAAGTAAACAGAAAGTGAAATAATATTATGAGATTTTTTTAAACGGCGTGTTTTTTGTCTGATAATAATAAAGAGCTAGGAGATAAAGTAGTTATAGTTAGACCACTCCTTACCTGCTAGTTATCCATCATTACCCGTAATGAACCATAGGCACGGATTAGTTAATGTGACGCCCCGTACTAAATCAACATGTACGGACCATCAACAACAGGATCATTACAAGGTCAAACACTATATGCGTTTTCAAAACAAGTTTGCATTCATGATAAAAGGTGACGTCATAATCAACGTCGAATGTTTTACATCAAAAGTATGCTTCTATGAGTAGAAGCAATTAATAATTGTACGTGACCCCAATGGTCGTTACAAATCATAGTTTCAAAAGTAATAATGTTTATGAATGCAAGATAAGCATTCATGCGGTGACATCTCTAAAGCAGCGGGTGTCTACAACAAGACTAGTACAACAGCGGAAGTGGCTAACCTTAAGCACCTGAGAAAAACATGCTTAAAAACGTCAACACAAATGTTGGTGAGCTATAGTTTAAGTATAACAGTATGTAAGGTAGGCCACGAGATTTCAGTGCTACAAAGAGCGTTTCAAAACAGTATGATAAAGTATATGTTTAACCGTGGGCACTTGGTAACTAACTTAACATTTATAACCCCCTGAAAGTACACTTGGCGAGTGCGTATGTTTACAAAGTATTAAACACTTGTTAAATGCTAGCGCTACTAGCCCGAGTGGGGATGTCAAACCCTATGGATCCATATCTAAGATTCGCGTTCACCGGTTCAAAAACCAATGACTAAACGTTACCGAGCTAAAGGGAATGTTTATGCCGTTGTATAACCCACACATATATAAAGTTTAAGTACTCGTGCCTAGTATGTAAAACGTAAAATGCGCATGTATTCTCAGTTCCCAAAATAGTTAAAGTAAAAAGGGATGCTATAACTCACAGTGGTAAAGTAGTGGTAAAGTCGAGTCAGGAAGTAAGCAAGTACGTAGGTCCGAAAAGTCCTCAACCTAAGTCAAATAGTACTAAGTCAGTAAATCATCCCAAAAGATTTAAAAGTATGTAAAAAAGGTCTTAAGGGTCATCATCATTCATCATCAAACAAAAGGTGTAAAGTAAGTTTCATTCTAGAAAAGAGTTTAAAACAAAGGCTGACTTCGGTCAGTCACCACGGCCTCTATACCTACTGAAATAAGGTGATACCAGTGGTCATGGCTCTGTATATAAGTCCTTTAGTTGTGGTAAAAATTCCATAAGCAAACTCGTCTTTGTTTGACCCTGGCGACGGTCTAAGTGCGAGTAGGTCAGAATTTTCAGCAGAACGTTAAAGGACATAGTGACACTCGGAGGGCCATAGATCCTAAACCGTAACTCGGATTAAGACGAGTCTTAAACGAAAAATTATCTAATCGAACAGAGTTAACTGAAAATAAACTTTACAGTAGCCCAGGTTTTCGGGTCTGTTCCAGAAAACAGTAAACAGTAGGTTCCGGTGGGTTCTTGGTGCTCGATGTTTATCACGGTTCTCATCCTTGATGCATATAGCTTCAAGTGTACAACTCGTTGATGTGTTTGCATCATCTTAACCAAGGTTTGACCATCATAACATTTGTGTAAGTCTAAGACATGTAGCACAACTCATTTAAGTGTTGCAAGTAGCTTGATGAACCAAAGTTACATCAAAATCTTAGATCCAACACATACATGAACTATAAAAGTAATATTGAACTACAAACTTGAAAGTAAACTAACTAATCAAGATCTTAAGATGTAGAACAAAGTTCTTAGTTAGATCTTGAAGATCCAAGACCCAAAGGTGTAGATCTAAAGTTATTAAGTTAAATCTTAAGTAATAACACTTGAATCTTTACTTTAATGAAACCATAAGCTATAAAACTTAGATTTTCATCTTGTAAAGTACATGTAAGCTTTCAAGCTTTTGTTTATGACAAAATAAGTAGACCATAAGCTATAGAAGCTTAGATCTTTCATATGTATGTGAAGTTATAACTAAAGAGTTACACTTCCATGTTCTTGAACTTTCAAGTTAACTTTTGTCCAAGAAAAATGAGATCAAAGTTAACTAGTAACACTTGACCAACAACCATATGAATCACGAATTTATAAGAGCAAGAAATGAAGAAATAAACTAAATAAACAAGTAACTAGTTCATTGTTGTTCATACTTTAAAGATTCAAGCCAAAATCTTGATCTTTAAGAAAGTAAACTTTAAGTTTACAAACATGAATTATAAGTATGATTTTACAACATATGAACTTACAATCTTTTAAAACAATAAATGTAGAACATAACTAGTAAGTTAGGTTCTTGTGTGTTCTTGTAAATACAAGATAATATGAAGAATCTAACTAGAAAGTTTGATTCTTGTAATAGTAAGTAACAACTAACAAAGACAAGTAACAAAGTAACAACAATGAACAAGTAAACAACAAATAAGAATGATGATGAAGAGAGTGTTTTGCTTCGGTTTTGGTCAAGAGAAAAGGAAGAAAGATTTGTTCAAGTTACTTACAAGAAAGAGAGAAAATGAGAGAAAAGCTTCAGAGAAATTTGCAAGTAAAAGTGTGTGTGTGAAATGTGAATGAAACTAGTGAACAAGTAATAAGAAAATTTGAAACAAAAACTCCTCTAAAGGCCTAGGTGGCCGACGGTTTGAAGGGAAAGGGGGGGTGGGGGGGGGAGGAGAAGATCCACAAGTTACTTCATGTAATTGTCTTAAAAAGTTGGTCATAAGAGGTGTTTTCATGGGGACATGGTGTAATGGTGTTGTAACTAGATTCCATTCACCAACTAACTAGTTATTCCTTAATCTTAATCTTAATACTTCATTAACATAATGTTGGGCTCTTACTTAATCCATTAAGAGTAGTATAGTGGGCTTCTAAGTCCATTAACACAAGTCCAAGTCCAAATAAATAATAATCCAAGTAAAAGCCCAAGTAATTAACTAGTAACCTTAGTTAATTAAAATGATTAATAAAACTTAATCATGAATGTAAATAATATTAAAAAAAAATATTATTCGTGTAATGTACGTGTGTCACAAAGACGTTTCGGGGCATTTAAAAGTCATTCGCGGTAACAAGTAAATGTATATAAACAATACATTCATTAAAACACAAGTATTAATAATAATAATTATTAATTAAACGTTTGAAAATCCAGGGTCGTTACATTACCCACATGTTAAAGAAAGATGGAGGAGTCGGGAAAAGGTGAGGATACTTTCGCATCATTTGATCCTCTCGCTCCCAGGTAAACTCGGGTCCTCGTTTGGCATTCCATCGTACTCGGACGATCGGAATCTTGTTGCGTTTCAAAGTTTTGACCTCACGGTCCATAATTTCAACAGGTTCTTCCACAAAGTGGAGTTTGTCGTCAATGGAAAGTTCTTCCAGTGGTATGATAAGTTCGGGTGCAGCAAGATACTTCTTCAAGTTTGACACGTGGAAGGTAGCATGAACTGAGCTCAATTGTGTTGGAAGATCCAAACGGTAAGTAACGGGTCCAACACGTTCCAAGATTTCGAAAGGACTAATGTATCGTGGGTTCAACTTTCCACGTTTTCCAAAACGAATCACACCTTTCCAAGGTGCAACCTTCAACATTACACGATCACCGATGTTAAATTCAAAGTCTTTACTTTTACGGTCTGCATAACTCTTCTGACGATCACGGGCCGTCTTAAGTCTAGCTTGAATCTAGGCAATCTTCTCCGTTGTTTCATGGACTACCTCGGGTCCGGTGATTTGCTTTTCACCTACTTCGGCCCAACAAATAGGAGATCGGCACTTGCGGCCATACAATGCTTCAAAAGGTGCGACATTAATGCTCGAGTGATAACTGTTGTTGTAAGAAAATTCGGCGAGTGGCAAATGTCTTTCCCAGGCCTTTCCGAAATCAATGACACATGCGCGCAACATGTCTTTCAATGTCTGAATCGTTCATTCACTTTGCCCGTCGGTCTGTCGGTGATAAGCAGTACTCATGTCGAGACGGGTTCCCATGGCTTCTTGTAAGGAACGCCAAAATCTGGAAGCAAAATGGGGATCGCGATCTGAGATGATCGATAAAGGTACACCATGACGAGATACAACCTCTTTGATGTATAATTGAGCAAGCCTCTCCAATGTATCTGTTTCCTTCATAGCCAAGAAATGTGCAGATTTAGTAAGGTGGTCAACAATAACCCAAATATTATCGTATCCGCCCACCGTCTTTGGTAGCTTGGTGATGAAATCCATTGTGATCCTTTCCCACTTCCGTTGTGGGATTTCCAGTTGTTGAAGCAACCCAGAAGGTCTCTGATGCTCGGCTTTTACTTTCGAGCAAGTCAAACATTTTCCAACATAAGTTGCAACGTCTTTCTTAAGATTCGGCCACCAATACTGTTCCTTAAGATCGTGGTACATCTTGCCCGCTCCAGGGTGAATCGAATATCTCGACTTGTGGGCTTCATCAAAGTATAAGGTTCCGTAGATCTCCATAAAGAGGTACCCAAATTCTTCCGGCATAACATCGGAGTCCAGGCTCCCTAACCTCGAATCGAGAGACAAGAATGTTCAAATGTTCATGAGATATATTCTCCTCCTTGAGAGCCTCATCTTGGGCTACTCGGATCTGACTGTTGAGATTTGAATGAATGGTGATGTTCAGAGCCTTAACACGAAGAGGTGCCGTCCTTTCCTTTCGGCTTAAAGCGTCAGCTACAACATTGGCCTTGCTAGGGTGATAGCGAAGTTCACAATCGTATTCGTTCAGCATCTCGATCCATCGACGCTGTCTCATATTCAGTTGCTTCTGATCGAAGATGTGTTGGAGGCTTTTGTGGTCGGTGAAGATAGTGCTCTTAGTTCCATACAAATAGTGTCTCCACAATTTGAGCGCAAAGACAACGGCTCCAAGTTCGAGATCGTGAGTAGTGTAGTTCCGCTCGTGAATCTTCAGTTGACGGGAAGCATAGGCAATAACCTTTTATCTTTGCATCAGTACACAACCAAAACCACTTTTCGAAGCATCGCAATAAAAGACGAAATTGTCACTGCCTTCAGGAAGAGATAAGATAGGTGCGGTGGTTAACTTCTTCTTCAAAGTTTGAAATGCTGATTCGTGTGCAGGTTCTCAAATGAACTTCTTCCCTTTATGAGTCAACGCGGTCAAAGGACGCGCAATTAGAGAGAAACCTTCAATAAACCTTCAGTAGTAACCGGCGAGACCTAGAAATTGGTGAATGTGCGTCGGAGTAGTAGGGGTCTCCCACTTGCTGATAGCTTCAATCTTGGCGGGATCAACCTTGATACCCTGGTCGCTCACAACATGACCCAGAAATTGGACTTCCTTCAACCAAAATTCACACTTGGAGAATTTGGCGTAAAGTTGCTCTTATCTCAAGAGTTCAAGTACTAGTCGGAGGTGTTGCTCATGCTCTTCTTCGCTCTTAGAGTAGATGAGGATATCATCTATGAAGACGATAACGAACTTATCCAGGTATGGCTTGCAGACACGATTCATGAGATCCATGAACACGGCAGGTGCGTTGGTTAATCTGAATGGCATCACGAGGAACTCATAATGACCATAACGGGTTCTGAATGCAGTTTTCATCACATCACTTTCCTTCACCCTCAACTGGTGATAACCGAATCGTAAATCGATCTTAGAGTAAACGCTCGATCCTTGTAGTTGATCAAAAAGATTGTCAATGCGGGGAAGAGGATACCGATTCTTGATTGTCAATTTGTTGAGTTCACGGTAGTCGATACACATACAGAAGGATCCATCCTTCTTCTTCACAAACAACACAGGTGTGCCCCAAGGCGAGAAACTTGGTTGGATGAATCCACGGTCTAGCAGTTCTTGTAATTGGCTCTGTAATTCTTGCATCTCAGAAGGTGCGAGTCTATAAGGTGCGCGAGCTACAGGTGCAGCTCCTGGTACTAAATCGATCTGAAACTCTACTGCTCTGGGCGGCGGTAATCCAGATGATGTCGTGCGAGGTGTACGTGAAATACTATATATTTTTTATACGAAAAGCGATACAAATTACACAAGTTTTAATTATTTACAAAATGGATATACCTAAACCTTGCTACAACACTATAGGCAGTGTACCTAATCGTAGAGTAGTATAGTTTTTAGTAAGTCCGGTTCGTTCCACAGGGAGAGGGCTTATTGCACACTATATTTTTAAACAACTATATTTGTACAAAATATATATAATTATATATAATAATATATAAAAGGGGGTTTACCGTTTAATGACCGGTTTGTCGATTTATATTTTAAACGAAGCGTATAGTAAATGACGATATTTAAATAACAATGTAAAATAAATAACAATAATTAAAATGACAATAAATAAAAGTACGAGGAAAATGAAATAAAATATATTATGCTTATTTAAACTTCCGTAACCATGATGTTTGACGTTTTGATTTTAATCTATTGTCCTGGGCTAATTGTCCTTTGTCCTGGATGTATTTGAAACCTATCTGGTTTTTGTCCATAATAGTTCATCAGTCATAATTATAAACTGCTCGGCAAATTTAACCTTATACCCGAAGTCAAATATTCCAACTAACTGGGGATTCGAACTGTAACAAGGTCATAATACTTTGCTTAATGAATACACCAGGTTATCGACTGTGTGTAAACCAAGGTTTTAATACTTTGTTAACAATTATACCAATTACCCTTGAATGTAATCCACCCCTGTTTTAATGAGTCCATTGACTATTAATCCATCCCCGTGTCCGGTCAAATGAACAATAATTCGTACTTATAAATATCCCGCCCATCGTGTCCGATTAAGCGTATGTGGTTATATATAGATACTTCAAATCATAACCTTTATATTAAATTAACGAGGTATCGTTAATTTAATATAAAGCCCATTAATAGCTCATAGTCTAATTTCCACAAGTGTCGTTCTTTTGTCCAAACCCCAATTATGGTACAAAACCCAATTACCCCGTCTTTAATATTTAGTCCAACATCATGATTACTTTGGCTCAAATAAGCATAATAATAACTTAAGTACGAGACATTAATTTAAAAAGGAGAACATAGCTTACATTGATTATTTATCGCGTAGTGTTACACGGACAGAGCTCCGACTTTAAAAACCCGTAAAAATAACTTTTACATAACCCAAACTAATCTAATATAACACTAATCTATACTATATATACATATATATATTTATTTATATTATACTAGGGAGTATTATTATTATTATGTATATATTACTCGCAGAATTCGTGACCTTTTATAGGAATTTTGAATTCTGACAGCTCCGCGAGTCATGGAGTTTTTAGCCTTCAAACTCCGCGAGTCGCGGAGTTTGAAAATCCAGCTCAGGATCATTTGTCTCATAGCTTGTCGACATAATTTTTAAATATATATAATATATAAATAATTTATATAATTATTTAAATATTATATTATATTCTTGTGCATAGTTGACTTGTAATTTTTGGTCCGTTGCGTCGGGCGTTGATAGTTGACTCATGTCCCGGTTCCGGATTTTCGAACGTCCTTGCGTACAATTTAATATCTTGTACTTTGCGTTTTGTAACTTGTACTCTTGTCATTTTTAGACTTTTTCATCAATAAATTGAACCTTTTGAATTGTATCTTGAACATTTGAGCTTTTTGGACGTTTGTGTCTTCAAATCTTTATTTTCGCCTTTTGTCTTCGCACTTATTTATTTAAACAATTACAATGAAAATATAATACAATTACATATGAAAACCTATTATTTAGGAGGGATATTGCTATGAAATATATGTTCCTTTTTAGCCTTATCACCAGACAATTCTTCAGGGAAGACATCGGAAAATTCGTTCACAATTCGAACGTCGTTCACACTCTTCACCTCGGTTTCTACCGTTTTCACATGTGCTAGGACAGCAAGACGTCCCTTCTTCATGATCTTTTGCGCTTTCACGCAACTAATGAGGTTCAGCTTCGAGGTACATCTCTCTCCGTAAATAACCAGTGGCTCACCATCTCCTTGCGGTATACGAAGAGCTTTATCTCCACAGATAATGTCGGCCCTTATCTTGGTCAACCAATCCATACCAACGATCACGTCAAAACTTCCCAATTTGATAGGTATTAAGTCAATCTCGAAGTCTACACCAGCTATGTTGATAATAGCTCCTCGACTAATATGGTCAACTTTCTCAAGTTTTCCATTGGCGACCTCGACAAGCATACTTTCTTTTAAAGGTACTAACGACCAATTAATCTTATCGCAAAAGTATCTACATACATAACTTCTATCGGCACCAGTATCAAATAAGATAAAAGCTAATAGATTGTTGATAGTGAATATACCTGTCACTAAGTCGGGATTCTCGCGTGCATCCCTTGCATTAATGTTAAAAGCTCTACCACGGGGTGGTCCGCCGCCTTTTCTTTTGTTGGGGCACGCATTTCTGAAATGGCCCGTTTGTCCGCATTCGTAGCACTTTTTAGGTCCATTGGTGTTCGACTTTCCATTCAAAGTGGTGACCTTGCAGTCCTTACCGATATGCCCAGTCCGTTGGAAACAACGTTACAATACCCAGTATGATGCTTGTAGCACTGCTTGCATTGTGGTAAGGTTCCCTTGTAGTTGGGGTTGGAGTTCCCACCGTTGTTGTTTCCTTTGAAACCCTCATGTCGTTTTGCCGGGTTTTGATCATAGGTCCTTCTCCTGTTGTTATCCCATTTGCGCTTCTCACTACTACCCGCTTCAGACTTAGCCTTCTCCGGTTCTCCGGTGCAGGTCTCCGATTTGTTGGAGTGAAGTGGGGGATAGACAGATTACGGGTCCGGAGATTATACAAGAAACTACCGAGAAGATCATCCAAATTCAACAACGGTTGAAAACCGCCCAAAGTCGACAAAAGAGCTACGCTGACATTAAAAGAAAAGATATAGAATTTGAAATTGGAGAGATGGTCATGCTTAAAGTTGCACCTTGGAAAGGCGTTGTTCTATTTGGTAAACGAGGGAAATTAAATCCAAGGTATATTGGACCATTCAAGATTATTGATCGTGTCGAACCAGTAGCTTACCGACTTGAGTTACCTCAACAACTCGCGGCTGTACATAACACTTTCCACGTCTCGAATTTGAAGAAATGTTTTGCTAAAGAAGATCTCACTATTCCGTTAGATGAAATCCAAATCAACGAAAAACTTCAATTCATCGAAGAACCCGTCGAAATAATGGATCGTGAGGTTAAAAGACTTAAGCAAAACAAGATACCAATTGTTAAGGTTCGATGGAATGCTCATAGAGGACCCGAGTTCACCTGGGAGCGTGAAGATCAGATGAAGAAGAAATACCCGCATCTATTTCCAGAAGATTCGTCAACACCTTCAACAGCTTAAAATTTCGGGACGAAATTTATTTAACGGGTAGGTACTGTAGTAACCCGAACTTTTCCATGTTTATATATATTAATTGAGATTGATATTTACATGATTAAATGTTTCCAACATGTTAAGCAATCAAACTTGTTAAGACTTGATTAATTGAAATATGTTTCATATAGACAATTGACAACCCAAGTTGACCGGTGATTCACGAACGTTAAAACTTGTAAAAACTATATGATGACATATATATGGATATATATATATATATATATATATATATATATATATATATATAGTTAACATGATACTATGATAAGTAAACATATCATTAAGTATATTAACAATGAACTACATATGTAAAAACAAGACTACTAACTTAATGATTTTTAAACGAGACATATATGTAACGATTATCGTTGTAAAGACATTTAATGTATATATATCATATTAAGAGATATTCATACATGATAATATCATGATAATATAATAATTTAAAATCTTATTTGATATTATAAACATTGGGTTAACAACATTAATCTGTGAAAGTGAGTTATAGTCCCACTTTTAAAATCTAATATTTTTGGGATGAGAATACATGCAGGTTTTATAAATGATTTACAAAATAGACACAAGTACGTGAAACTACATTCTATGGTTGAATTATCGAAATCGAATATGCCCCTTTTTATTAAGTCTGGTAATCTAAGAATTAGGGAACAGACACCCTAATTGACACGAATCCTAAAGATAGATCTATTGGGCCTAACAAACCCCATCCAAAGTACCGGATGCTTTAGTACTTCGAAATTTATATCATATCCGAAGGGTGTCCCGGAATGATGGGGATATTCTTATATATATGCATCTTGTTAATGTCGGTTACCAGGTGTTCACCATATGAATAATTTTTATCTCTATGTATGGGATGTGTATTGAAATATGAAATCTTGTGGTCTATTATTATGATTTGATATATATAGGTTAAACCTATAACTCACCAACATTTTTGTTGACGTTTTAAGAATGTTTATTCTCAGGTGATTATTAAGAGCTTTCGCTGTCGCATACTTAAATAAGGACGAGATTTGGAGTCCATGCTTGTATGATATTGTGTAAAAACTGCATTCAAGAAACTTATTTTGTTGTAACATATTTGTATTGTAAACCATTATGTAATGGTCGTGTGTAAACAGGATATTTTAGATTATCATTATTTGATAATCTACGTAAAGCTTTTTAAACCTTTATTGATGAAATAAAGGTTATGGTTTGTTTTAAAATGAATGCAGTCTTTGAAAAACGTCTCATATAGAGGTCAAAACCTCGCAACGAAATCAATTAATATGGAACGTTTTTAATCAATAAGAACGGGACATTTCAGTTGGTATCCGAGCGTTGGACTTAGAGAACCAGAATTTTGCATTAGTGTGTCTTATCGAGTTTGTTAGGATGCATTAGTGAGTCTGGACTTCGACCGTGTTTACTTGAAAAATGATTGCTTAACAAATTTTGTTGGAAACTATATATTTTTAACATGTGAATATTATGTGATATATTAATCTCTTAACGCGTTTGATATTATGTGATAGATGTCTACCTCTAGAACAAGTCCCATTGACTCACCTAATAATAATGAAGAGTCAAATGTAAATTGGAATGATTCGTGGACTGATTCACAAGTTCCCGAAAAGGAACCGGAAGAAGAGTCGGAACCGGAAGAAGAATCGAAACCGGAAGAAGAATCGGAACCGGATGAAGAAATAGAACCGGTGGGGGAAATAATAAAACGGTTAAGTAAAAGAAAATCCTCAACCAACCGACCAAGGTTAATTATGGTCAATGGTGTTTCCACCAAGGAAGCAAAATATTGGGAGGATTACCAATTCTCCGATGAATCGGATTCCGACGAGAATTCCGATGATGTTATAGAAATTACCCCAGCTGAATTTAAAAAGGCAAAAGAAAATAATAAGGGAAAGGGCATAAAAATAGAGAAATCTAATTCCAACCCCGATGAACTTTATATGTATCGTCAACCCCCGAAGTCCTTAAGTTGTAACAATGACCCGGGAACCTCTAAACCACCAGGTTTTTCTAAACCAATGTGGAAAATGACAGCTCGTATTAGGGGAACATCATATATCCCTAGAAACTTGGCAAAATGAACCAAAACCGAAGAAGAAGAAACAAGCGAGTCGAAATAAGATAGTTGTATTCGTGTGGTGTAATATATGTAATATAGTGTGCTTATGCTTTATGATATATGTAAAAATTGCTTGTATTAATAAGTATTTTTCTTTTATGAATCTAACTCTTGTCTATTTTACAGTATAAAAACACAAAATGGATAGACAACCCAATATTTTAAGAGACCTACCCGGAGACATGATTGATGAAATCTTGTCTAGAGTCGGTCAGAATTCTTCAGCACAACTATTTAAGGCGAGATCAGTTTGTAAGACATTCGAAGAACGTTCTAAGAATGCCTTGGTTTATAAAAGGCTTTCATTCGAAAGATGGGGGATATCACATTGGGAAATCCATAAGTTACGATGTGTTTACTTTGACGCATATATTGCGGGGAACCCAAATGCTATTTTACGCAATGGGTTAAGAAATTATTTTGACTCAATATATCCGAATATTGGACTTCGTGATTTAGAAAAAGCGGCGAACATGCAACATAAAGAAGCATGTTATGCTTACGGATTAGTAATGTTCGCTTCTCACCAACGTGAGAACAAGAACATCGGGCTACAACTATTAAACAAAACGTTCCCACAAGTGACGGAGTCGGTAATTGGGGTAAGAAATGAGGTTTTTAGATTGTTACGGGACTGTTGGACATTACGTAACCCTCGTCCCTTTGACGACGTTACAACACGCTGTCTTATCAACGGCTATAACGGTTATGTTCTACAAGACCAAGGATGGGAAGTAATCCTAGTAAAACCAGAATGCATGACTTGTTTCTGGACGTATGAATTACGTGTCTTTATTGCCTTTGCTGAATGACTTGTGTACTAGCTAGAATTATCTTCAAAACCATCTTGTATCAAATTTATTGTGTGCTATATTTCATGCTATCTGTAAAATAAGCGGTATTGTAAGTTTGTAAAATATTGTGTAAAAGTTTGAACGCGAAATATTATTATAATCAGTTTTTCATATAGAATTGTAGTAGTTGAATTGTATATTAGCTACTAAGTATGAACTTAACGGGTAGGTACTACCCGAATTTAAACTTATAAAACGCTATATGAAGAAAAAGCTTTTATAAATGAGTTCATATTATGCTACGAAATACTATTAACTACTCTTAATATTCTGTATGATTAACTTGTTCCATTTGATTATTTTGAAGGAAATGGCACCGACTACTCGACACACCGTGAATATGAATGAAGAGGAATTCCGTACTTTTCTAGCTTCAAACATAGCCGCAGTACAGGCTGCGCTACATAACAACAATAACCTTGGATCTAGCAGTACAGGAAATCGTGTAGGATGCACCTACAAAGAATTCACTGCCTGCAAACCTTTGGAATTTGATGGAACCGAAGGACCGATCGGATTGAAACGGTGGACCGAGAAAGTCGAATCGGTGTTTGCCATAAGTAAGTGTACTGAAGAGGACAAAGTGAAGTACGCTACGCATACCTTCACAGGTTCTGCGTTAACATGGTGGAATACCTATCTAGAGCAAGTGGGACAAGACGATGCGTACGCACTACCGTGGTCAGCATTCAAGCACTTGATGAACGAGAAGTACCGTCCCAGAACCGAAGTCAATAAGCTCAAGACAAAACTTAGAGGGTTACGAACCCAAGGATTTGATATTACCACGTACGAAAGACGATTCACAGAATTGTGCCTATTATGTCCTAGAGCATTCGAAGATGAGGAAGAGAAGATCAACGCGTTTGTGAAAGGATTACCGGAAAGAATTCACGAAGATATAAGTTCACACGAGCCCGCCTCCATACAACAGGCATGTAGAATGGCTCACAAACTAGTGAACCAGATTGAAGAAAGAATTAAAGAACAGACTGCTGAAGAGGCCAATGTGAAGCAAGTCAAAAGAAAGTGGGAGGAAAACGGTGATAAGAATCACCAATACAACAACAACAGCAATTACAACAATAATCGCAACAATTATCCCAACAATCGCAACATCAATCGCAACTACAACAAACGGCCCAACAACAACAACAGCAACTACAACAATCATCCCAACAACAATAATAACCGCAACAACAACAACAATCAGAAGCAGCTATGCCAAAGGTGTGAAAAGTATCACTCGGGGTTCTGCACCAAATTTTGTAACAAGTGTAAAAGAAATGGTCATAGCGCGGCAAAGTGTGAGGTCTACGGACCAGGGGTTAATAGAACGAAAGGAACAAATGATGTCGGAACGAGTAATGGTGGAGCAAGTAGTGTCGGAGCAAGTTATGCCAATGTAGTTTGTTATAAATGTGGAAAACCGGGCCACATTATTAGAAATTGCCCGAACCAGGAGAACACGAATGGACAAGGCCGCGGAAGAGTTTTTAATATTAATGCGGCAGAGGCACAGGAAGACCCGGAGCTTGTTACGGGTACGTTTCTTATTGACAATAAATCTGCTTACGTTTTATTTGATTCGGGTGCGGATAGAAGCTATATGAGTAGAGATTTTTGTGCTAAATTAAGTTGTCCATTGACGCCTTTGGATAGTAAATTTTTACTCGAATTAGCAAATGGTAAATTAATTTCAGCAGATAATATATGTCGGAATCGAGAAATTAAACTGGTTAGCGAAACATTTAAGATTGATTTGATACCAGTAGAGTTAGGGAGTTTTGATGTGATAATCGGTATGGACTGGTTGAAAGAAGTGAAAGCAGAGATTGTTTGTTACAAAAATGCAATTCGCATTATACGAGAAAAAGGAAAACCCTTAATGGGGTACGGAGAAAAGGGCAACACGAAGCTACATCTTATTAGTAATTTGAAGGCACAAAAACTAATAAGAAAAGGTTTCTATGTTGTTCTAGCACACGTCGAGAAAGTATAAACTGAAGAAAAGAGCATCAATGATGTTCCCATTGCAAAAGAATTTCCCGATGTATTTCCGAAAGAATTACCAGGATTACCCCCACATCAATCCGTTGAATTTCAAATAGATCTTGTACCAGGAGCTGCACCAATAGCTCGTGCTCCTTACAGACTCGCACCCAGTGAGATAAAAGAACTGCAAAGCTAATTACAAGAACTTTTAGAGCGTGGTTTCATTCAACCAAGCACATCACCGTGGGGAGCTCCTGTTTTGTTTGTCAAGAAGAAAGATGGTACATTCAGGTTGTGTATCGACTACCGAGAGTTGAACAAACTTACCATCAAGAACCGCTACGCACTACCGAGAATCGACGACTTATTTGATCAACTACAAGGCTCGTCTGTTTATTCAAAGATTGACTTACGTTCCGGGTATCATCAAATGCGGGTGAAAGAAGATGATATTCCAAAGACTGCTTTCAGAACACGTTACGGTCATTATGAGTTTATGGTCATGCCGTTTGGTTTAACTAATGCACCAGCTGTGTTCATGGACCTTATGAACCGAGTGTGTGGACCATACCTTGACAAGTTTGTCATTGTTTTCATTGATGACATACTTATTTACTCAAAGAATGACCAAGAACACGGTGAACATTTGAGAAAGGTGTTAGAAGTATTGAGGAAGGAAGAATTGTACGCTAAGTTTTCAAAGTGTGCATTTTGGTTGGAAGAAGTTCAATTCCTCGGTCACATAGTGAACAAAGAAGGTATTAAGGTGGATCCGGCAAAGATAGAAACTGTTGAAAAGTGGGAAACCCCGAAAACTCCGAAACACATACGCCAGTTTTTAGGACTAGCTGGTTACTACAGAAGGTTCATCCAAGACTTTTCCAGAATAGCAAAACCCTTGACTGCATTAACGCATAAAGGAAAGAAATTTGAATGGAATGATGAACAAGAGAAAGCGTTTCAGTTATTGAAGAAAAAGCTAACTACGGCACCTATATTGTCAATGCCTAAAGGGAATGATGATTTTGTGATTTATTGTGACGCATCAAAGCAAGGTCTCGGTTGTGTATTAATGCAACGAACGAAGGTGATTGCTTATGCGTCTAGACAATTGAAGATTCACGAACAAAATTATACGACGCATGATTTGGAATTAGGAGCGGTTGTTTTTGCATTAAAGACTTGGAGGCACTACTTATATGGGGTCAAAAGTATTATATATACCGACCACAAAAGTCTTCAACACATATTTAATAAGAAACAACTGAATATGAGGCAGCGTAGGTGGATTGAATTATTGAATGATTACGACTTTGAGATTCATTACCACCCGGGGAAGGCAAATGTGGTAGCCGATGCCTTGAGCAGGAAGGACAGAGAACTCATTCGAGTAAAATCTATGAATATAATGATTCATAATAACCTTACTACTCAAATAAAGGAGGCGCAACAAGGAGTTTTAAAAGAGGGAAATTTAAAGGATGAAATACCCAAAGGATCGGAGAAGCATCTTAATATTCGAGAAGACGGAACTCGGTATAGGG
Organism: Rutidosis leptorrhynchoides; assembly: GCF_046630445.1. Classification (NCBI taxonomy): domain Eukaryota; kingdom Viridiplantae; phylum Streptophyta; class Magnoliopsida; order Asterales; family Asteraceae; genus Rutidosis; species Rutidosis leptorrhynchoides. The sequence goes on along the minus strand of NC_092338.1, from coordinate 336,808,038 downwards.
CTGAAAGGATTTGGGTACCAAAATTTGGAGATATGAGAGAAATGGTACTTAGAGAAGCTCATAAAACCAGATACTCAATACATCCTGGAACGGGGAAGATGTACAAAGATCTCAAGAAACATTTTTGGTGGTCGGGTATGAAAGCCGATGTTGCTAAATACGTAGGAGAATGTTTGACGTGTTCTAAGGTTAAAGCTGAGCATCAGAAACCATCAGGTCTACTTCAACAACCCGAAATCCCGGAATGGAAATGGGAAAACATTACCATGGATTTCATCACTAAATTGCCAAGGACTGCAAGTGGTTTTGATACTATTTGGGTAATAGTTGATCGTCTCACCAAATCAGCATACTTCCTGCCAATAAGAGAAGATGACAAGATGGAGAAGTTAGCACGACTGTATTTGAAGGAAGTCGTCTCCAGACATGGAATACCAATCTCTATTATCTCTGATAGGGATGGCAGATTTATTTCAAGATTCTGGCAGACATTACAGCAAGCATTAGGAACTCGTCTAGACATGAGTACTACCTATCATCTAAAAACCGATGGGCAGAGCGAAAGGACGATACAAACGCTTGAAGACATGCTACGAGCATGTGTTATTGATTTCGGAAACAGTTGGGATCGACATCTACCGTTAGCAGAATTTTCCTACAACAACAGCTACCATTCAAGCATTGAAATGGCGCCGTTTGAAGCACTTTATGGTAGAAAGTGCAGGTCTCCGATTTGTTGGAGTGAAGTGGGGGATAGACAGATTACGGGTCCGGAGATTATACAAGAAACTACCGAGAAGATCATCCAAATTCAACAACGGTTGAAAACCGCCCAAAGTCGACAAAAGAGCTACGCTGACATTAAAAGAAAAGATATAGAATTTGAAATTGGAGAGATGGTCATGCTTAAAGTTGCACCTTGGAAAGGCGTTGTTCGATTTGGTAAACGAGGGAAATTAAATCCAAGGTATATTTGGACCATTCAAGATTATTGATCGTGTCGAACAAGTAGCTTACCGACTTGAGTTACCTCAACAACTCGCGGCTGTACATAACACTTTCCACGTCTCGAATTTGAAGAAATGTTTTGCTAAAGAAGATCTCACTATTCCATTAGATGAAATCCAAATCAACGAAAAACTTCAATTCATCGAAGAACCCGTCGAAATAATAGATCGTGAGGTTAAAAGACTTAAGCAAAACAAGATACCAATTGTTAAGGTTCGATGGAATGCTCGTAGAGGACTCGAGTTCACCTGGGAGCGTGAAGATCAGATGAAGAAGAAATACCCGCATCTATTTCCAGAAGATTCGTCAACACCTTCAACAGCTTAAAATTTCGGGACGAAATTTATTTAACGGGTAGGTACTGTAGTAACCCGAACTTTTCCATGTTTATATATATTAATTGAGATTGATATTTACATGATTAAATGTTTCCAACATGTTAAGCAATCAAACTTGTTAAGACTTGATTAATTGAAATATGTTTCATATAGACAATTGACAACCCAAGTTGACCGGTGATTCACGAACGTTAAAACTTGTAAAAACTATATGATGACATATATATGGATATATATATATATATATATATATAGTTAACATGATACTATGATAAGTAAACATATCATTAAGTATATTAACAATGAATTACATATCTAAAAACAAGACTACTAACTTAATGATTTTTAAACGAGACATATATGTAACGATTATCGTTGTAAAGACATTTAATGTATATATATCATATTAAGAGATATTCATACATGATAATATCATGATAATATAATAATTTAAAATCTCATTTGATATTATAAACATTGGGTTAACATTTAACAAGATCGTTAACCTAAAGGTTTCAAAACAACACTTACATGTAACGACTAACGATGACTTAACGACTCAGTTAAAATGTATATACATGTAGTGTTTTAATATGTATTTATACACTTTTGAAAGACTTCAATACACTTATCAAAATACTTCTACTTAACACAAATTCTTACAATTACATCCTCGTTCAGTTTCATCAACAATTCTACTCGTATGCACCCGTATTCGTACTCGTACAATACACAGATTTTAGATGTATGTACTATTAGTATATACACTCCAATGATCAGCTCTTAGCAGCCCATGTGAATCACCTAACACATGTGGGAACCATCATTTGGCAACTAGCATGAAATATCTCATAAAATTACAAAAATATGAGTAATCATTCATGACTTATTTACATGAAAACAAAATTACATATCCTTTATATCTAATCCATACACCAACGACCAAAAACACCTACAAACACTTTCATTCTTCAATTTTCTTCATCTAATTGATCTCTCTCAAGTTCTATCTTCAAGTTCTAAGTGTTCTTCATAAATTCCAAAAGTTCTAGTTACATAAAATCAAGAATACTTTCAAGTTTGCTAGCTCACTTCCAATCTTGTAAGGTGATCATCCAACCTCAAGAAATCTTTGTTTCTTACAGTAGGTTATCATTCTAATACAAGGTAACAATCATATTCAAACTTTGGTTCAATTTCTATAACTATAACAATCTTATTTCAAGTGATGATCTTACTTGAACTTGTTTTCGTGTCATGATTCTGCTTCAAGAACTTCGAGCCATCCAAGGATCCGTTGAAGCTAGATCCATTTTTCTATTTTCCAGTAGGTTTATCCAAGGAACTTAAGCTAGTAATGATGTTCATAACATCATTCGATTCATACATATAAAGCTATCTTATTCGAAGGTTTAAACTTGTAATCACTAGAACATAGTTTAGTTAATTCTAAACTTGTTCTCAAACAAAAGTTAATCCTTCTAACTTGACTTTTAAAATCAACTAAACACATGTTCTATATCTATATGATATGCTAACTTAATGATTTAAAACCTGGAAACACGAAAAACACCGTAAAACCGGATTTACGCCATTGTAGTAACACCGCAGGCTGTTTTGGGTTAGTTAATTAAAAACTATGATAAACTTTGATTTAAAATTTGTTATTCTGAGAAAATGATTTTTATTATGAACATGAAACTATATCCAAAAATTATGGTTAAACTCAAAGTGGAAGTATGTTTTCTAAAATGGTCATCTAGACGTCGTTCTTTCGACTGAAATGACTACCTTTACAAAAACGACTTGTAACTTATTTTTCCGACTATAAACCTATACTTTTTCTGTTTAGATTCATAAAATAGAGTTCAATATGAAACCATAGCAATTTGATTCACTCAAAACGGATTTAAAATGAAGAAGTTATGGGTAAAACAAGATTGGATAATTTTTCTCATTTTAGCTACGTGAAAATTGGTAACAAATCTATTCCAACCATAACTTAATCAACTTATATTGTATATTATGTAATCTTGAGATACCATAGACACGTATACAATGTTTCGACCTATCATGTCGACACATCTATATATATTTCGGAACAACCATAGACACTCTATATGTTAATGTTGGAGTTAGCTATACAGGGTTGAGGTTGATTCCAAAATATATATAGTTTGAGTTGTGATCAATACTGAGATACGTATACACTGGGTCGTGGATTGATTCAAGATAATATTTATCGATTTATTTCTGTACATCTAACTGTGGACAACTAGTTGTAGGTTACTAACGAGGACAGCTGACTTAATAAACTTAAAACATCAAAATATATTAAAAGTGTTGTAAATATATTTTGAACATACTTTGATATATATGTATATATTGTTATAGGTTCGTGAATCAACCAGTGGCCAAGTCTTACTTTCCGACGAAGTAAAAATCTGTGAAAGTGAGTTATAGTCCCATTTTTAAAATCTAATATTTTTGGGATGAGAATACATGCAGGTTTTATAAATGATTTACAAAATAGACACAAGTACGTGAAACTACATTCTATGGTTGAATTATCGAAATCAAATATGCCCCTTTTTATTAAGTCTGGTAATCTAAGAATTAGGGAACAGACACCCTAATTGACGCGAATCCTAAAGATAGATCTATTGGGCCTAACAAACCCCATCCAAAGTACCGGATGCTTTAGTACTTCGAAATTTATATCATATCCGAAGGGTGTCCCGGAATGATGGGGATATTCTTATATATGCATCTTGTTAATGTCGGTTACCAGGTGTTCACCATATGAATGATTTTTATCTCTATGTATGGGGTGTGTATTGAAATATGAAATCTTGTGGTCTATTATTATGATTTGATATATATAGGTTAAACCTATAACTCACCAACATTTTTGTTGACGTTTTAAGCATGTTTATTCTCAGGTGATTATTAAGAGCTTCCGCTGTCGCATACTTAAATAAGGACGAGATTTGGAGTCCATGCTTGTATGATATTATGTAAAAACTGCATTCAAGAAACTTATTTTGTTGTAACATATTTGTATTGTAAACCATTATGTAATGGTCGTGTGTAAACAGGATATTTTAGATTATCATTATTTGATAATCTACGTAAAGCTTTTTAAACCTTTATTTATGAAATAAAGGTTATGGTTTGTTTTAAAAATGAATGCAGTCTTTGAAAAACGTCTCATATAGAGGTCAAAACCTCGCAACGAAATCAATTAATATGGAACGTTTTTAATCAATAAGAACGGGACATTTCAGTTGGTATCAGAGCGTTGGTCTTAGAGAACCAGAATTTTGCATTAGTGTGTCTTATCGAGTTTGTTAGGATGCATTAGTGAGTCTGGACTTCGACCGTGTTTACTTGAAAAATGATTGCTTAACAAATTTTGTTGAAAACTATATATTTTTAACATGTGAATATTATTTGATATATTAATCTCTTAACGCGTTTGATATTATGTGATAGATGTCTACCTCTAGAACAAGTCCCATTGACTCACCTAATAATAATGAAGAGTCAAATGTAAATTGGAATGATTCGTGGACTGATTCACAAGTTCCCGAAGAGGAACCGGAAGAAGAGTCGGAACCGGAAGAAGAATCGGAACCGGAAGAAGAATCGGAACCGGATGAAGAAATAGAACCGGTGGGGGAAATAATAAAACGGTTAAGTAAAAGAAAATCCTCAACCAACCGACCAAGGTTAATTATGGTCAATGGTGTTTCCGCCAAGGAAGCAAAATATTGGGAGGATTACCAATTCTCCGATGAATCGGATTCCGACGAGAATTCCGATGATGTTATAGAAATTACCCCAACTGAAATTAAAAAGGCAAAAGAAAATAATAAGGGAAAGGGCATAAAAATAGAGAAATCTAATTCCAACCCCGATGAACTTTATATGTATCGTCAACGCCCGAAGTCCTTAAGTTGTAACAATGACCCGGGAACCTCTAAACCACCAGGTTTTTCTAAACCAATGTGGACAACGACGGCTCGTATTAGGGGAACATCATATATCTCTAGAAACTTGGCAAAACGAACCAAAACCGAAGAACAAGAAACGAGCGAGTCGGAATAAGATAGTTGTATTCGTGTGGTGTAATATATGTAATATAGTGTTCTTATGCTTTATGATATATGTAAAAATTGCTTGTATTAATAAGTATTTTTTTATGAATCTAACTCTTGTCTATTTTACAGTTTAAAAACACAAAATGGATAGACAACCCAATATTTTAAGAGACCTATCCGGAGACATGATTGATGAAATCTTGTCTAGAGTCGGCCAGAATTCCTCGGCACAACTATTTAAGGCGAGATCAGTTTGTAAGACATTCGAAGAACGTTCCAAGAATGTCTTGGTTTATAAGAGACTTTCGTTTGAAAGATGGGGGATATCACATTGGGAAACCCATAAGTTACGATGTGTTTACTTTGACGCATATATTGCGGGGAACCCAAATGCTATTTTACGCAACGGGTTAAGAAATTATTTTGACTCAATATATCCGAATATTGGACTTCGTGATTTAGAAAAAGCGGCTAACATGCAACATAAAGAAGCATGTTATGCTTACGGATTAGTAATGTTCGCTTCTCACCAAAGTGAGAACAAGAACATCGGGCTACAACTATTAAACAAAACGTTTCCACAAGTGACGGAGTCGGTAATTGGGGTAAGAAATGAGGTTTTTAGATTATTACGGGACTGTTGGACATTACGTAACCCTCGTCCCTTTGACGACGTTACAACACGCTGTCTTATCAACGGCCATAACGGTTATGTTGCACAAGACCAAGGATGGGAAGTAGTCCTAGTAAAACCAGAATGCATGACTTGTTTCTGGACGTATGAATTACGTGTCTTTATTGCCTTTGCTGAACGACTTGTGTACTAGCTAGAATTATCTTCACAACTATCTTGTATCAAAGTTATTGTGTGCTATATTTCATGCTTTATGTAAAATAAGCGGTATTGTAAGTTTGTAAAATATTGTATAAAAGTTTGAACGCGAAATATTATTATAATCAGTTTTTCATATAGAATTGTAGTAGTTGAATTGTATATTAGCTACTAAGTATGAACTTAACGGGTAGGTACTACCCGAATTTAAACTTATAAAACGCTAATATGAAGAAAAAGCTTTTATAAATGAGTTCATATTATGCTACGAAATACTATTAACTACTCTTAATATTCTGTATGATTAACTTGTTCCATTTAACTATTTTGAAGGAAATGGCACCGACTACTCGACACACCGTGAATATGAATGAAGAGGAATTCCGTACTTTTCTAGCTTCAAACATAGCCGCAGTACAGGCTGCGCTACATACCAACAATAACCTTGGATCTAGCAGTACAGGAAATCGTGTAGGATGCACCTACAAAGAATTCACTGCCTGCAAACCTTTGGAATTTGATGGAACCGAAGGACCGATCGGATTGAAACGGTGGACCGAGAAGGTCGAATCGGTGTTTGCCATAAGTAAGTGTACTGAAGAGGACAAAGTAAAGTACGCTACGCATACCTTCACAGGTTCTGCGTTAACATGGTGGAATACCTATCTAGAGCAAGTGGGACAAGACGATGCGTACGCACTACCGTGGTCAGCATTCAAGCACTTGATGAACGAGAAGTACCGTCCCAGAACCGAGGTCAATAAGCTCAAGACAGAACTTAGAGGGTTACGAACCCAAGGATTTGATATTACCACGTACGAAAGACGATTCACAGAATTGTGCCTATTGTGTCCGGGAGCATTCGAAGATGAGGAAGAGAAGATCGACGCGTTTGTGAAAGGATTACCGGAAAGAATCCAAGAAGATATAAGTTCATACGAGCCCGCCTCCATACAACAGGCATGTAGAATGGCTCACAAACTCGTGAACCAAATTGAAGAAAGAATTAAAGAACAGACTGCTGAAGAGGCCAATGTGAAGCAAGTCAAAAGAAAGTGGGAGGAAAACGGTGATAAGAATCACCAATACAATAACAACAGCAATTACAACAATAATCGCAACAATTATCCCAACAATCGCAACATCAATCGCAACTACAACAAACGGCCCAACAACAACAACAACAGCAACTACAACAATCATCCCAACAACAATAATAACCGCAACAACAACAACAATCAGAAGCAGCTATGCCAAAGGTGTGAAAAGAATCACTCGGGGTTCTGCACCAAATTTTGCAACAAGTGTAAAAGAAATGGTCATAGCGCGGCGAAGTGTGAGGTCTACGGACCAGGGGTTAATAGAACGAAAGGAACAAATGGTGTCGGAACGAGTAATGGCGGAGCAAGTAGTGTCGGAGCAAGTTATGCCAATGTAGTTTGTTATAAATGTGGAAAACCGGGCCACATTATTAGAAATTGCCCGAACCAGGAGAACACGAATGGACAAGGCCGTGGAAGAGTTTTCAATATTAATGCGGCAGAGGCACAGGAAGACCCGGAGCTTGTTACGGGTACGTTTCTTATTGACAATAAATCTGCTTACGTTTTATTTGATTCGGGTGCGGATAGAAGCTATATGAGTAGAGATTTTTGTGCTAAATTAAGTTGTCCATTGACGCCTTTGGATAGTAAATTTTTACTCGAATTAGCAAATGGTAAATTAATTTCAGCAGATAATATATGTCGGAATCGAGAAATTAAACTGGTTAGCGAAACATTTAAGATTGATTTGATACCAGTAGAGTTAGGGAGTTTTGATGTGATAATCGGTATGGACTGGTTGAAAGAAGTGAAAGCGGAGATCGTTTGTTACAAAAATGCAATTCGCATTATACGAGAAAAAGGAAAACCCTTAATGGTGTACGGAGAAAAGGGCAACACGAAGCTACATCTTATTAGTAATTTGAAGGCACAAAAACTAATAAGAAAAGGTTGCTATGCTGTTCTAGCACACGTCGAGAAAGTACAAACTGAAGAAAAGAGCATCAATGATGTTCCCGTCGCAAAAGAATTTCCTGATGTATTTCCGAAAGAATTACCGGGATTACCCCCACATCGATCCGTTGAATTTCAAATAGATCTTGTACCAGGAGCTGCACCAATAGCTCGTGCTCCTTACAGACTCGCACCCAGCGAGATGAAAGAACTACAAAGCCAATTACAAGAACTTTTAGAGCGTGGTTTCATTCGACCAAGCACATCACCGTGGGGAGCTCCTGTTTTGTTTGTCAAGAAGAAAGATGGTACATTCAGGTTGTGTATCGACTACCGAGAGTTGAACAAACTTACCATCAAGAACCGCTACCCACTACCGAGAATCGATGACTTATTTGATCAACTACAAGGCTCGTCTGTTTATTCAAAGATTGACTTACGTTCCGGGTATCATCAAATGCGGGTGAAAGAAGATGATATTCCAAAGACTGCTTTCAGAACACGTTACGGTCATTACGAGTTTATGGTCATGCCGTTTGGTTTAACTAATGCACCAGCTGTGTTCATGGACCTTATGAACCGAGTGTGTGGACCATACCTTGACAAGTTTGTCATTGTTTTCATTGATGACATACTTATTTACTCAAAGAATGACCAAGAACACAGTGAACATTTGAGAAAGGTGTTAGAAGTATTGAGGAAGGAAGAATTGTACGCTAAGTTTTCAAAGTGTGCATTTTGGTTGGAAGAAGTTCAATTCCTCGGTCACATAGTGAACAAAGAAGGTATTAAGGTGGATCCGGCAAAGATAGAAACTGTTGAAAAGTGGGAAACCCCGAAAACTCCGAAACACATACGCCAGTTTTTAGGACTAGCTGGTTACTACAGAAGGTTCATCCAAGACTTTTCCAGAATAGCAAAACCCTTGACTGCATTAACGCATAAAGGGAAGAAATTTGAATGGAATGATGAACAAGAGAAAGCGTTTCAGTTATTGAAGAAAAAGCTAACTACGGCACCTATATTGTCATTGCCTGAAGGGAATGATGATTTTGTGATTTATTGTGATGCATCAAAGCAAGGTCTCGGTTGTGTATTAATGCAACGAACGAAGGTGATTGCTTATGCGTCTAGACAATTGAAGATTCACGAACAAAATTATACGACGCATGATTTGGAATTAGGCGCGGTTGTTTTTGCATTAAAGACTTGGAGGCACTACTTATATGGGGTCAAAAGTATTATATATACCGACCACAAAAGTCTTCAACACATATTTAATCAGAAACAACAGAATATGAGGCAGCGTAGGTGGATTGAATTATTGAATGATTACGACTTTGAGATTCGTTACCACCCGGGGAAGGCAAATGTGGTAGCCGATGCCTTGAGCAGGAAGGACAGAGAACCCATTCGAGTAAAATCTATGAATATAATGATTCATAATAACATTACTACTCAAATAAAGGAGGCGCAACAAGGAGTTTTAAAAGAGGGAAATTTAAAGGATGAAATACCCAAAGGATCGGAGAAGCATCTTAATATTCGGGAAGACGGAACCCGGTATAGGGCTGAAAGGATTTGGGTACCAAAATTTGGAGATATGAGAGAAATGGTACTTAGAAAAGCTCATAAAACCAGATACTCAATACATCCTGGAATGGGGAAGATGTACAAGGATCTCAAGAAACATTTTTGGTGGCCGGGTATGAAAGCCGATGTTGCTAAATACGTAGGAGAATGTTTGACGTGTTCTAAGGTCAAAGCTGAGCATCAGAAACCATCAGGTCTACTTCAACAACCCGAAATCCCGGAATGGAAATGGGAAAACATTACCATGGATTTCATCACTAAATTGCCAAGGACTGCAAGTGGTTTTGATACTATTTGGGTAATAGTTGATCGTCTCACCAAATCAGCACACTTCCTACCAATAAGAGAAGATGACAAGATGGAGAAGTTAGCACGACTGTATTTGAAGGAAGTCGTCTCCAGACATGGAATACCAATCTCTATTATCTCTGATAGGGATGGCAGATTTATTTCAAGATTCTGGCAGACATTACAGCAAGCATTAGGAACTCGTCTAGACATGAGTACTGCCTATCATCCACAAACTGATGGGCAGAGCGAAAGGACGATACAAACGCTTGAAGACATGCTACGAGCATGTGTTATTGATTTCGAAAACAGTTGGGATCGACATCTACCGTTAGCAGAATTTTCCTACAACAACAGCTACCATTCAAGCATTGAGATGGCGCCGTTTGAAGCACTTTATGGTAGAAAGTGCAGGTCTCCGATTTGTTGGAGTGAAGTGGGGGATAGACAGATTACGGGTCCGGAGATTATACAAGAAACTACCGAGAAGATCATCCAAATTCAACAACGGTTGAAAACTGCCCAAAGTCGACAAAAGAGCTACGCTGACATTAAAAGAAAAGATATAGAATTTGAAATTGGAGAGATGGTCATGCTTAAAGTTGCACCTTGGAAAGGCGTTGTTCGATTTGGTAAACGAGGGAAATTAAATCCAAGGTATATTGGACCATTCAAGATTATTGATCGTGTCGGACCAGTAGCTTACCAACTTGAGTTACCTCAACAACTCGCAGCTGTACATAACACTTTCCACGTCTCGAATTTGAAGAAATGTTTTGCTAAAGAAGATCTCACTATTCCATTAGATGAAATCCAAATCAACGAAAAACTCCAATTCATCGAAGAACCCGTCGAAATAATGGATCGTGAGGTTAAAAGACTTAAGCAAAACAAGATACCAATTGTTAAGGTTCGATGGAATGCTCGTAGAGGACCCGAGTTCACGTGGGAGCATGAAGATCAGATGAAGAAGAAATACCCGCATCTATTTCCAGAAGATTCGTCAACACCTTCAACAGCTTAAAATTTCGGGACGAAATTTATTTAACGGGTAGGTACTGTAGTGACCCGAACTTTTCCATGTTTATATATATTAATTGAGATTGATATTTACATGATTAAATGTTTCCAACATGTTAAGCAATCAAACTTGTTAAGACTTGATTAATTGAAATATGTTTCATATAGACAATTGACCACCCAAGTTGATCGGTGATTCACGAACGTTAAAACTTGTAAAAACTATATGATGATATATAAATGGATATATATATAGTTAACATGATACTATGATAAGAAAACATATCATAAAGTATATTAACAATGAACTACATATGTAAAAACAAGACTACTAACTTAATGATTTTTAAACGAGACATATATGTAACGATTATCGTTGTAAAGACATTTAATGTATATATATCATATTAAGAGATATTCATACATGATAATATCATGATAATATAATAATTTAAAATCTCATTTGATATTATAAACATTGGGTTAACAACATTTAACAAGATCGTTAACCTAAAGGTTTCAAAACAACACTTACATGTAACGACTAACGATGACTTAACGACTCAGTTAAAATGTATATACATGTAGTGTTTTAATATGTATTTATACACTTTTGAAAGACTTCAATACACTTATCAAAATACTTCTACTTAACAAAAATGCTTACAATTACATCCTCGTTCAGTTTCATCAACAATTCTACTCGTATACACCCGTATTCGTACTCGTACAATACACAGCTTTTAGATGTATGTACTATTGGTATATACACTCCAATGATCAGCTCTTAGCAGCCCATGTGAGTCATCTAACACATGTGGGAACCATCATTTGGCAACTAGCATGAAATATCTCATAAAATTACAAAAATATGAGTAATCATTCATGACTTATTTACATGAAAACAAAATTACATATCCTTTATATCTAATCCATACACCAACGACCAAAAACACCTACAAACACTTTCATTCTTCAATTTTCTTCATCTAATTGATCTCTCTCAAGTTCTATCTTCAAGTTCTAAGTGTTCTTCATAAATTTCAAAAGTTCTAGTTTCATAAAATCAAGAATACTTTCAAGTTTGCTAGCTCACTTCCAATCTTGTAAGGTGATCATCCAACCTCAAGAAATCTTTGTTTCTTACAGTAGGTTATCATTCTAATACAAGGTAATAATCATATTCAAACTTTGGTTCAATTTCTATAACTATAACAATCTTATTTCAAGTGATGATCTTACTTGAACTTGTTTTCGTGTCATGATTCTGCTTCAAGAACTTCGAGCCATCCAAGGATCCATTGAAGCTAGATCCATTTTTCTCTTTTCCAGTAGGTTTATCCAAGGAAATTAAGGTAGTAATGATGTTCATAACATCATTCGATTCATACATATAAAGCTATCTTATTCGAAGGTTTAAACTTGTAATCACTAGAACATAGTTTAGTTAATTCTAAACTTGTTCGCAAACAAAAGTTAATCCTTCTAACTTGACTTTTAAAATCAACTAAACACATGTTCTATATCTATATGATATGCTAACTTAATGATTTAAAACCTGGAAACACGAAAAACACCATAAAACCGGATTTACGCCGTCGTAGTAACACCGCGGGCTGTTTTGGGTTAGTTACTTAAAAACTATGATAAACTTTGATTTAAAAGTTGTTATTCTGAGAAAATGATTTTTATTATGAACATGAAACTATATCCAAAAATTATGATTAAACTCAAAGTGGAAGTATGTTTTCTAAAATGGTCATCTAGACGTCGTTCTTTCGACTGAAATGACTACCTTTACAAAAACGACTTGTAACTTATTTTTCCGACTATAAACCTATACTTTTCTGTTTAGATTCATAAAATATAGTTCAATATGAAACGATAGCAATTTGATTCACTCAAAACGGATTTAAAATGAAGAAGTTATGGGTAAAACAAGATTGGATAATTTTTCTCATTTTAGCTACGTGAAAATTGGTAACAAATCTATTCCAACCATAACTTAATCAACTTGTATTATATATTATGTAATCTTGAGATACCATAGACACGTATACAATGTTTCGACCTATCATGTCGACACATCTATATATATTTCGGAACAACCATAGACACTCTATATGTGAATGTTGGAGTTAGCTATACAGGGTTGAGGTTGATTCCAAAATATATATAGTTTGAGTTGTGATCAATACTGAGATACGTATACACTGGGTCGTGGATTGATTCAAGATAATATTTATCGATTTATTTCTGTACATCTAACTGTGGACAACTAGTTGTAGGTTACTAACGAGGACAGCTGACTTAATAAACTTAAAACATCAAAATATATTAAAAGTGTTGTAAATATATTTTGAACATACTTTGATATATATGTATATATTGTTATAGGTTCGTGAATCAACCAGTGGCCAAGTCTTACTTCCCGACGAAGTAAAAATATGTGAAAGTGAGTTATAGTCCCACTTTTAAAATCTAATATTTTTGGGATGAGAATACATGCAGGTTTTATAAATGATTTACAAAATAGACACAAGTACGTGAAACTACATTCTATGGTTGAATTATCGAAATCGAATATGCCCCTTTTTATTAAGTCTGGTAATCTAAGAATTAGGGAACAGACACCCTAATTGACGCGAATCCTAAAGATAGATCTATTGGGCCTAACAAACCCCATCCAAAGTACCGGATGCTTTAGTACTTCGAAATTTATATCATATCCGAAGGGTGTCCCGGAATGATGGGGATATTCTTATATATGCATCTTGTTAATGTCGGTTACCAGGTGTTCACCATATGAATGATTTTTATCTCTATGTATGGGGTGTGTATTGAAATATGAAATCTTGTGGTCTATTATTATGATTTGATATATATAGGTTAAACCTATAACTCACCAACATTTTTGTTGACGTTTTAAGCATGTTTATTCTCAGGTGATTATTAAGAGCTTCCGCTGTCGCATACTTAAATAAGGACGAGATTTGGAGTCCATGCTTGTATGATATTATGTAAAAACTGCATTCAAGAAACTTATTTTGTTGTAACATATTTGTATTGTAAACCATTATGTAATGGTCGTGTGTAAACAGGATATTTTAGATTATCATTATTTGATAATCTACATAAAGCTTTTTAAACCTTTATTTATGAAATAAAGGTTATGGTTTGTTTTAAAAATGAATGCAGTCTTTGAAAAACGTCTCATATAGAGGTCAAAACCTCGCAACGAAATCAATTAATATGGAACGTTTTTAATCAATAAGAAAGGGACATTTCAGCTGTACTGGCTCTCCTCGGGCAGCCATCATCTGTCGGTATCTGAAAGGCGGGATCGGCACCAAACGTCCATCAGGAGCGCGTCGGCACTAATGACGATACTGATTACGGAATGGACCTTCCCCAAATTCCGCGGGAATCACAACACCACCGGGATGGTGCTGTGGCTCCTGAGGTACCGGGGCAAGTGGAGCTGGAATCTCCGGGAGGTCCTGGGCTCCGTCTGCAGTACCCACTGGGGCAGGCGCATGACTACTAGCTCCGGAGGATGAAGCGCCTGGGTCACTAGAGTGTGTCGTTGACGAGATCGGGGGATCGGCAACAGTGGCAGGTGAAGTGGCTGAAGTGTCTGAATCGCTGCCCAAAATGATAGCAGGTGGAATATCCGACATCTGAACAAGGAAAAATAAATTTTCCATGTCAGTAAGTCATAAAGCAAGCACGTATTAGGCCAAGTAACTACAACAGTCTAGATTATGTGTAACAGTAAGTAGCATGGCAATAACTATAAGTATCATGCAATCGAAAGCAGATAATAGCATGCAGTAGTGAAATCATGTAATAGCATACGACATATAGCAGTAAAAGTAAGCAGCAGCATGCAGTAAGTTCGGCGGAAACAAGTAGACTAGCAATTTGTAGATTAGTCCTATTAGTGAATCCTACTCGGGTCGGTCTTAGACTCACTAATGCAACCTAATTCCCTACAACCAATGCTCTGATACCAAATGTGACGCCCCGTACTAAATCAACATGTACGGACCATCAACAACAGGATCATTACAAGGTCAAACACTATATGCATTTTCAAAACAAGTTTGCATTCATGATAAAGGTGACGTCATAACCAACGTCGAATGTTTTACATCAAAAGTATGCTTCTATGAGTAGAAGCAATTAATAATTGTACGTGACCCCAATGGACGTTACAAATCATAGTTTCAAAAGTAATAATGTTTATGAATGCAAGATAAGTGTTCATGCGGTGACATCTCTAAAGCAGCGGGTGTCTACAGCAAGACTAGTACAGCAGCGGAAGCGGCTAACCTTTAGCACCTGAGAAAAACATGCTTAAAAACATCAACACAAAGGTTGGTGAGCTATAGTTTAAGTATAACAGTATGTAAGGTAGGCCACGAGATTTCAGTGCTACAAAGAGCGTTTCAAAACAGTATGATAAAGTATATGTTTAACCGTGGGCACTTGGTAACTAACTTAACGTTTATAACCCCCTGAAAGTACACTTGACGAGTGCGTATGTTTACGAAGTATTAAACACTCGTTAAATGCTAGCGCTACTAGCCCGAGTGGGGATGTCAAACCCTATGGATCCATATCTAAGATTCGCGTTCACCGGTTCAAAAACCAATGACTAAACGTTACCGAGCTAAAGGGAATGTTTATGCCGTTGTATAACCCACACATATATAAAGTTTAAGTACTCGTGCCTAGTATGTAAAACGTAAAATGTGCATGTATTCTTAGTTCCCAAAATAGTTAAAGTAAAAAGGGATGCTATAACTCACAGTGGTAAAGTAGTGGTAAAGTCGAGTCGGGAAGTAAGCAAGTACGTAGGTCCGGAAAGTCCTCAACCTAAGTCAAATAGTACTAAGTCAGTAAATCGTCCCAAAAGGTTTAAAAGTATGTAAATAAGGTCTTAAGGGTCATCATCATTCATCATCAAACAAAAGGTGTAAAGTAAGTTTCATTCTAGAAAAGAGTTTAAAACAAAGGCTGACTTCGGTCAGTCACCACGGCCTCTATACCTACTGAAATAAGGTGATACCAGTGGCCATGGCTCTGTATATGAGTCCTTTAGTTGTGGTAAAAATTCCAGAAGCAAACTCGTCTTCGTTTGACCGTGGCGACGGTCTAAGTGCGAGTAGGTCAGAATTTTCAGCAGAACGTTAAAGGACATAGTGACACTCGGAGGGCCATAGATCCTAAACCGTAACTCGGATTAAGACGAGTCTTAAACGAAAAATTATCTACTCGAACAGAGTTAACTGAAAATCAACTTTACAGTAGCCCAGGTATTCAGGTCTATTCCAGAAAACAGTAAACAGTAGGTTCCAGTGGGTTCTTGGTGCTCGATGCTTATCACGGTTCTCATCCTTGATGCATATAGCTTCAAGTGTACAACTCGTTGATGTGTTTGCATCATCTTAAACAAGGTTTGACCATCATAACACTTGTGTAAGTCTAAGACATGTAGCACAATTCATTTAAGTGTTGCAAGTAGCTTGATAAACCAAAGTTACATCAAAATCTTAGATCCGACACATACATGAACTATAAAAGTAATATTGAACTACAAACTTGAAAGTAAACTAACTAATCAAGATCTTAAGATGTAGAACATAGTTCTTAGTTAGATCTTGAAGATCCAAGACCCAAAGGTCTAGATCTAAAGTTATTAAGTTAAATCCTAAGTAATAACACTTAAATCTTTACTTTAATGAAACCATAAGCTATAAAACTTAGATTTTCATCTTGTAAAGTACATGTAAGCTTTCAAGCTTTTGTTTATGACAAAATAAGTAGACCATAAGCTATAGAAGCTTAGATCTTTCATATGTATGTGAAGTTATAACTAAAGAGCTACACTTCCATGTTCTTGAACTTTCAAGTTAACTTTTGTTCAAGAAAAATGAGATCAAAGTTAACTAGTAACACTTGACCAACAACCACATGAATCACGAATTTATAAGAGCAAGAAATGAAGAAATAAACTAAATAAACAAGTAACTAGTTCATTGTTGTTCATACTTTAAAGATTCAAGCCAAAATCTTGATCTTTAAGAAAGTAAACTTTAAGTTTACAAACATGAATTATAAGTATGATTTTACAACATATGAACTTACAATCTTTTAAAACAATAAATGTAGAACATAACTAGTAAGTTAGGTTCTTGTGTGTTCTTGTAAATACAAGATAATATGAAGAATCTAACTAGAAAGTTTGATTCTTGTAATAGTAAGTAACAACTAACAAAGACAAGTAACAAAGTAACAACAATGAACAAGTAAACAACAAACAAGAATGATGATGAAGAGAGAGTTTTGCTTCGGTTTTGGTCAAGAGAAAAGGAAGAAAGATTTGTTCAAGTTACTTACAAGAAAGAGAGAAAATGAGAGAAAAGCTTAAGAGAAATTTGCAAGTAAAAGTGTGTGTGTGAAATGTGAATGAAACTAGTGAACAAGTAATAAGAAAATTTGAAACAAAAACTCCTCTAAAGGCCTAGGTGGCCGACGGTTTGAAGGGAAAGGGGGGGTTGGGGGGGGGGAGGAGAAGATCCACAAGTTACTTCATGTAATTGTCTTAAAAAGTTGGTCATAAGAGGTGTTTTCATGGGGACATGGTGTAATGGTGTTGTAACTAGATTCCATTCACCAACTAACTAGTTATTCCTTAATCTTAATCTTAATACTTCATTAACATAATGTTGGGCTCTTACTTAATCCATTAAGAGTAGTATAGTGGGCTTCTAAGTCCATTAACACAAGTCCAAGTCCAAATAAATAATAATCCAAGTAAAAGCCCAAGTAATTAACTAGTAACCTTAGTTAATTAAAATGATTAATAAAACTTAATCATGAATGTAAATAATATTCAAAAAAAATATTATTCGTGTAATGTACGTGTGTCACAAAGACGTTTCGGGGCATTTAAAAGTCATTCGCGGTAACAAGTAAATGTATATAAACAATACATTCATTAAAACACAAGTATTAATAATAATTATTATTAATTAAACGTTGGAAAATCCAGGGTCGTTACAGTTACCCCCTTCACCATGGATTTAACGGAAGTGTTTAGGTTAGTTATAGGAATTGTGAGTCCCAGTGGCTTTTTATTGTTGGACTTGATGCTTTATTGCTTGTACGTTGTATATTAAGAGGAGTATTGTTTTAGCCATGATAGGGAGTGTTTAGTTATGAGTTAGTTAGACCACTTCCAACCATGACATGTTTTTTAAAAAAAGACTGAAATCCACGTCGTCAGCGCCACGTCAATACTTTTTTAAAATAACTAAAAAAGACTAAATGGTACCAATCATAATATACTTCTTTAAAAAAGACTGAACCACAATCTATATATTATTAACTTTTAAAAAACAATAATAACAAAATAATATTGTAAAACAAAATAATGGACCAAATCATGTGTTAAGGCTAGATCCCACATCCTCACATTTTATTGCTAACCTCACCAATTTATGACTTATCTTACTTTGGTCCACAGAGTCACCGTCTTTTACATTCTTTATTGAGACTGAAACCACCTTGCTTTTATTTATCGACGAAAAAGACGGTGCAAGTCTTACAGCGTCTTTTAATTTTAAAAAGTGACATAGTAGATGACGAAGCTGTTGGTTGTGGTCTTATAGGATATTGGTGTTGATGTTACGCTGATGTGGAAGGTTAAGAGCAAGGTTGCAAAATTCGCTATTCGAAGATTAATCGGTCGAGACTTTGAAAAGATTAATCGGAAATTCGAGGATTAATCGAGGATTAATCGGATTGTACTGTATACATTTAAATATTAAAATTTAAAAATTATAAATATAGAAAAAGACCATAAATATAAAAATAAAGTTTAACATAATTGTCTAAAATTGTTTATTTTGCTCCAAAACTATAAAAATCTAGTTTAAATTATTGTTAAAATGTTAACTATTCTTGACTTTGACCGATTTTGGTTATTAAATTCGGTTTTGACCCATAAATTAACGTTAATCGTTTAATTAAACGTATTATTGTAAATCGGAACGGATTGCTCTCAAAAATGATTAATCGAAAATTAATCGGCGAGTAATCGGATTTTTTATAATATTGGTTAAGAGGATTAATAGTTTAGTTATGATGCGGAGTGCTTTATAGATATACGGAGTAGTTATTTGTAGGAAAAGAAAACAAAGAAAAAAATACATTATTAAGTTGTTGACTTACCAATCAAGATTAAGGCACCACAAAAAGCCAAGTCTGATCCTCTTGCTTGATTGAACCCCAAAATCCTAAATCAATCATCGTCTTCCTATTCTTAGGGTTTCGTCTCTACCTTCCTCCGATCTCAATCCCAATCAATTAAAACCCAATCATCCAATTTCAAAATCCGTACATGAGATGTATAGCAATTTCAAGGAACAAGCAATCGAGTACGTAAAACAAGCAGTACAAGAAGACAATGCAGGAAACTACACAAAAGCATTCCCTTTATACATGAACGCATTAGAGTACTTCAAAACTCACTTAAAATACGAAAAAAACCCTAAGATTCGTGAAGCAATTACACAGAAATTCACCGAGTATTTACGTCGAGCGGAAGAAATTAGGGCTGTTATTGATGACGGCGGTGCAGGTCCGGCGGCGAACGGTGGCGATGCGGCGGTTGCTGCTAAACCTAAAACGAAAGGTAAAGATGGTGGTGGTGAAGGAGATAGTGAGGATCCAGAACAAGCTAAACTTAGGGCTGGATTGAATTCTGCAATTGTTAGAGAAAAACCTAATGTTAAATGGAATGATGTTGCTGGACTTGAAAGTGCTAAACAAGCTTTACAAGAAGCTGTTATTTTGCCTGTTAAATTCCCTCAGTTTTTTACTGGTTAGTTTGTTTGATGCCATTTGATCATAACATTATTTGCTTATGAGTTTGAATTCCAAGTGATATTAGAACTTAGAAGATAGATTATGATCTTTAAGTTGCTGATTGGTAGTGATAATGTGTTATATTGCAGGTAAAAGGCGGCCATGGAAGGCGTTTCTTTTGTATGGTCCACCTGGGACGGGTAAATCATACTTAGCAAAAGCTGTTGCAACCGAAGCCGACTCTACGTTTTTCAGGTGTGGGATTTGTAATTACATGGTACACTTTTAGTTTTCACACATTTTTTCAGCCTGTGCTAATTAGGGAATATGTAGAGTGCCATGCTGAATGGTCACAAGCCACAACCTATGATACTTGTAAAGTATGATTATGTCCGTTGTTGTAAAAGTCGGTTGAGTCAGCTGACGTGTTGGTTTGGGAATTAGCCAGTCCCGACTCATCCAAAAACAATGCTATATATATATATATATATATATATATATATATATATATATATATATATATATATATATATATATATGTCGGGTAAAGGTCGGGCTGAGTCAGGTAATGGTTGGTCAAAGTCCAAGTTTGTTCAAAAATTTATATTTTTTTTTAAAATTTGACAATTTGTCATATTTACGTTTAAAATGTTTATGTTTTATCTTTGATATATTTATAAAATATTTAATTTAATTTATTTTTTACTAAAAGTCAACGCCGGTCAACGCCCGACTCGTCCCTCCAAGGTCCCGACGGACTCGTCCCAACTCGCGACTTTTACATCCTTGATCGTATCTAAGTTAGTTATGTTTGATATGTATCTATACACTTAGTCCTTGAAACTTTTTATTGCAGTGTTTCTTCATCAGATCTAGTATCAAAATGGATGGGAGAAAGTGAAAAGCTGGTTGCAAATCTGTTTCAAATGGCACGCGAAAGTGCACCGTCTATCATATTTATTGATGAAATTGATTCTTTAAGTGGCCAACGTGGAGAAGGAAATGAAAGTGAAGCTTCAAGACGTATTAAAACTGAAATTCTTGTTCAGATGCAGGTAATTAGTGGAAATTGGAACTCACTCTTTTTGAGTAAAAATCATATTGAATATCAAATCTTGTTTGTTAGGGTGTAGGAACGAATGATGATAAAGTTCTTGTACTTGCAGCAACGAATACACCTTACTCTCTTGATCAGGTTTTCAGAAAATCACTATCTTAAGTTATGTTTTCATACATTGGATAGAACCATAACTAATGAATGATCCTTGCAGGCTATCAGACGGCGATTTGATAAGCGCATATACATTCCACTTCCTGATTTGAAGGCTCGACAACATATGTTCAAAGTAAGATATGTTCTGTACTTACAAGACAACTCCAACGTATTCGTGAACTTCAAGTCATTGTTAAATGCATTAATGATCTTATGGTATTTATCAAGTTCATCAAGGAGGCGTTGTACAAAGACCACATGATCTTTTAGTGTTTCCGGTTCAGTCACCAGTTGCGTACCCGTATTGAGGATGTGAGCAATCATCACATTCGTTACCAGTGATATTTTATTAGGAAAGCAACAACACAAAATATACATGCTACTAATATCCCAATAGTTGTTATCTAAGAGGAAATTAACTAACCACGAATTCTGAATGTCAGATACTTCCTATCAACTGTTCATTAACAGAAGTTAAAATGCCAACACTTCCCATCATCTTTCCATCACCAGAATTGATGATATAAGCTTAATTCTGTGGTGACAGATTATATGTAGTGTTGACATTCATAATTCTGTGATGGACGAACAAATGAGGAAGTATTGTCATTATGAATTCGTGGTTAGTTAATTGCCTCGTGGATAACAACTATGAGGATCTTAGTAGCTTGTATACTTTGTTTTGCTGGATTCTTATTAAAATGTCACTAGTAAGTAGTAAGGTATGAGATGACTGCTCGCGTCCAAAAAAGGAGTACGCAACTGGTGATTGATTCACAAACACCAAAAGATCATTTGGTCTTTCTACAACACCTCCTTGACGAAACTTGATATATATAATAGGATATTAAGTCTGCATTTAACAATGACTTGAAGTTCACGAATATGTTGGAGTTGTCTTTTAAGTACGTTATCAATAAGAATACTCGGAATTCTTTTGTTAATGGTAGGATATCCTTTATTATTAATTTTGCTGCGTATACAGGTGCATTTAGGAGATACTCCCAATAACTTAAATGAAAGCGACTTTGAAAGTTTGGCACGCAAATCTGAAGGATTTTCTGGTTCAGATATTGCTGTTTGTGTAAGTGCAAGCCAGTTTGATCTGTTCATAAGTTGATAGGTCTAGATTGTGTCTAATAATTTCATCGTTTTCTATTGTAATGCTGATGGGTTTGTAGGTTAAGGACGTTCTATTTGAACCTGTACGTAAAACTCAAGATGCCATGTTCTTTATTAAGACACGTGAAGGTCTGTGGGTACCCTGTGGACCCAAACAACCAGGTGCTGTTCAGATCACGATGCAGGAGCTTGCTGCTAAAGGCCTGGCTGAAAAGGTGATAAATAGTGATTCAACTAAATAAGTAATTTTCAATATCAGAAAGAGTAGTGCGTTGAGGAACGGGTCAACATGGATTCAGGTCAAAATGAGTAGTTTTTGTTACCGGTTGGGACCGATAATCTGTGCGGACCCAAATCGTTGTTCTTGGTCCCGTTTCTCCAAGATTTTAATTGAAATAGTTTGTGTCAAATTAATTAAGAGAGTTATCTTATTTCCCACATTATATATCTTATTTATAAAATGATTCAGGAGAATTTTAAATAATAAAAAAGTAGATTACAACAATGGTCCCTGGTCCTATTGTATACATTATTTACAGTTTCAGTCCCTTGATCATGTTTTTTTGGCATGTTTAGTCCCTGAAAGGCACATTTTGTTACACTTACTGTCCTTGGTTCTCTTAGGATGACTATAATACCATTACATATGGACGAGGGACATAAGCTTGATTTAAATGTTATTTAAACCATTTTAAGAGGATTGGGGACTGTTAATGTAACAAAAATGTGTTTTCTCGGGACTGAACATCTAAAAACCTTACCACGGGAAATATAGAAAGGGTTATAACACATGGACCATTGTTGTAACTTACTCGATAAATAGACTCTCTTTTGACCCATTTGACTTACCAGGGTCAAATATAAGCTGAATTTATGGTGGAATTGCTACTTATATAATAAGAATTGTTGTAAAATATGCTGTTTATTATTGTGCGTAAATATAATGATCCTGTACTAAATACTTTTTGTTTGCCAATTATAAACATCCTATTACAGATTAGTCCGCCCCCGATAACTAGATCAGATTTTGACAAAGTTCTGGCAAGGCAGAGACCAACAGTGAGTAAAAGCGACCTCGAGGTCCATGAAAGGTTCACTAAAGAGTTTGGAGAAGAAGGTTAAGAAACAAAGATTTGATTGTCAACAATTGTACGTTATACTTGTTTCGTGTTGGATTATACTACGCGTGTATCTACTACTATTCAAGCTTTTCCAATGCAGAAGTTGACAAGGGCATCGTGTGAAACGAAGGTGATTTAACTATGTAAAAAGATACTGTATTTTTTTTTTAAATTATAAATCGTAGAAGACCTTCAACTTTGAACATAAACATGGAGATGGGGACTTCTGTTAACGTGAACATATATGTAACTAACTTTTTGTTATACTTGAGTTATTATCAGAATGTGGAAATTTCAGTCAAGATGGTATTTTTACATTGTATACTAGTTCACGAATAATTATGAAGCGAAAATAAACTTTGTTCTACAGTTCTTTAACAACACAACTGGATTTCGGGTTTTGAACATACGCCTACAAGATGAACATTTAAACGATCTCCTTTTCTTCCACATGTTTGAAAATTTTAATAGCGCCGCCATTGCGTCGTATCTTCATATTTGTGTCTAAAAGTGCAGTCCCAACTAAAGACGACGATTCATAATTCTTCATATTTGTGTCTAAAAGTGCAGTCCCAACTAAAGACGACGATTCATAATTCGTCTTAAGATGTGCAGTCCCCATTACTACTGTTTTGCATTATTCACCGATGGAACCACGTTTTTAACCCTTTTCATTATTGTATCAAATTATCTCTTTGTATCAAATTATCTCATTGTATCATCCATTTGAGTGCTTTTAGTATGTGAAATCATAAGTTCAGTTTTAACATTAGGATCTAATTTCATATCCATTTTTAAAACAATACAATGTTCTTGTTTTGCGAAAGATCACTTTGGCACACGCTCTAAAATATTGCTACCAACACCATTTTCTTTTTTCCTTAAAAAAAAAAAAAAAAAAAAAAAAACGAAATATATAAGTAAGACTTATTCATCGATAGATGAAAAAGCCAACAAAGATTACAACCAGCCGAAATAAGCTAGACTCGAAACTAGAAGACGGATTTCCAAAAAACCTACCTCTATCCACGGCTGAGCCTAACCAATCTAAACACAACATAAACACAACAAAACATAAAACGAGAAACACTAAAAATGATCACATATCAACCTATCGAGACCAAAACAACACCTGACCTAAACACCCGAGAAGCTATAAAAACGCAAGACAACCATAGTCTTTTGAATGTTGTTGGCGAATTGTTGTAGACACCTCTTGCAATCTTCAGTCAATCTCTGTCGTAGTACCATAGTCTTTTGTATTACAAGCCCTATCAAAATTCTTCCAGAATACGTGAAATTCAAACTTCGAACATCAACATTTCCGCCCATTGAAGTCGAATGCTACTGACATTCTGTAGTTTCTTTAACTTTTATTGAACGTGTTACCATAGTACCATAGTAACAAGATTACCCCATGATTTAACTCTATTGGTCTTGACACAATCATATATCAGATGTTCCAATCTTCAGAAAAACCGGTCTGCTATGAGGACATTCTATCCTCGTTATTTAACAACTTTGGCGCACGTAAACTACTTGGCCAAGTTATGTAGCAAACCGCTAACACCAACTTTAGCCAACTATGTAACGTGATATTGGCGTTGAATTGGTGGGACCATATGTTTTTTTGGCACTCTATGTTTAATCAGTTATCAGTTATACATATTATTTTAGGAGTAGAATTGTGAGTAATATTTAATGAAATATAGGATGAATTTAGTTAAAGGAATATTAAAGTTTTTGATGCTGATGTGACGTTGATACAGAGAAGAGAAGTTCAGTTAAGAAAGGCTACGATAGAAAATGGCCTAAGAGTTTTCAATTCTAGAACTTCCCCCTCACTGTTAGTAGCATCCTATAAACGTTGTAGCTCATATCGTCTTCATGACTTAATACTATCATAGGCAAAAGAAAGAGACTTCCACTTCACATCTAACAATCCCAAACAAACTAGTAGGCGCTCAGACACACCAAAGATCAAAAATTTGAATCCTGTGACGGCGTTTAATATCCCAAAACCAAATTAGATTCCCTCCACGCGGAATCAACAAAGTGCGAAAGATAAAATATGACATCGTTGGCCCATAACAATCAGACGCTCCTGATTACCCCATAATAACTTCACTCTCGTGTTCTTCAAACATTTACTACCCAACCATATAGTCCGAAAATTTCCGAATCGAAACCGTCCACCACTCGCGACATCAAACCCGAAATATTACTCCAAATCTGCAGCAAAATCGAAAATTAATATCAAAAAATAAAACAGTCCGATCATCACCAAATTTTTACCATACTTAGATCTGTATGTTAAGTATCTCCAAAACAAATTTCAGGTCAATCCAACGATAGACGAATCAACAATGAATTCTCTCTCACAGCTGCGCAATCAAACCCACAAAGTTTTTCTAGAACGACATCTGACTTATAAAAAATATCTTCAATTTCAGTGGGGTGATCTCTGTGACGCCCCGTACAAAATTAACGTGTACGGATCATCAACAACAGGATCATTACAAGGTCAAAAACTATATGCTGTTTTAAAATAAGTTTGCATTCATAAGAAAGGGTGACGTCATAACCAACATCAAAAGTTTTACAAACGATAGTAGGCTTCTACGAATAGAAGCAATTAACATAAGTACGAGACCCAATGGTCATTACAAATCATTGTTCAAAAGTAACATAGTTTGTGAAATGCAAGGTAAACTTTTCATGCAGCGACATCTCTAACAAAAGCAGCGGGAGTCTATACAGCAAGACTACTACAGCGGAAGCATCAAACCTCTAAGCACCTGAGAAAACATGCTTAAAAACATCAACACGAATGTTGGTGAGCTATAGTTTAAATGTAACAGTAATGTAAGGTAGGCCACGAGATTTCAATATTTCAAAACAGTATGAAAAGTATATGCTCAGCCATGGGCACTTGGTAACTAACTTAACGTAATATCACCCCCTAAAAGTACACTTGGCGAGTGCGTAAGTTTACGAAGTATTAAACACCAGTTAAATGCTAGCGCTACTAGCCCGAGTGGGGATGTCAAACCCTATGGATCCATATCTAAGATTCGCGTTCACCGGTTCAAAAACCAATGAATAAACGTTACCGAGCTAAGGGGAAAGTTTATGCCGTTATATCACCCACACATATATAAAGTTTAAGTACTCGTGCCTAGTATGTAAAACGTAAAAAGCGCATGTATTCTCAGTTCTCAAAATAGTTAAAGTAAAAAGGGATGCTATAACTCACAGTGAAAAGTAGTAAAGTCGATACGAGATAAGTAAGCAAGTAGTTGGTCCAAAAGGTCCTCAACCTAAGTCAAAAGTTACTAAGTCAGTAAATCGTTCCCAAAGGTTTAAAAGTATGTAAATTAGGTCTTAAGTATCATCATCATTCAACAACATAAGTAGTCAGCTGGGTATGGCCTCTATACAAATCGAAAAGATGTGTAGTCAGTGGCTATGGCTCCGTATGTGAGTCCTCCAACCACTGACCAATTTTCAGAACCAAACTCGTCTTCGTTTGACCGTGGCGACGGTTTAAGTGCGAGTAGGTCAGAAATTTCAGCACAACGTTACAAAGGTGTAGTGACTTTCGGAAGGCTATAAATCCTAAACCGTAAATCGGATTAAGACGAGTCCTAAACGAAAAGTCATCTAATCGAACCGAAAAATCTGGAAATCAACTTTTCCAGTAGCCCAGGTGACTGATCTGACCTCAAAAACAGTAAGCAAGGTGCTCCGGTGGGTTCTTGGTGCTTGATGTTCATCACGGTTCTCATCCTTGATGCTTGTAGCTTCAAATGTACAACTCGTTGATGTGTTTGCATCACCTTAACAAAGTTTTGAACATCATGACACTAGTGTATGTCTAAGATATGTAGCACAACTCATTTAAGGGTTGTAAGAAGGTTGATGAACCAAAGTTACATCAAGATCTTAGATTCGACACATACATGAGTTCTAATAGTAATATTAAGCTATAAAATAGGATGTAAACTAAATAAACAAGATCTTAAGTTGTAGAACTTAGATCTTAGTTAGATCTTGAAGATCCTAGACTAAAAAGTCTAGATCTAGTGTTCTTAAGTTAAACCCTAAGTTATAGAACTTGGATCTTTACTTTAATAAAACCATAAGTTATGAAACTTAGATTTTTATCTTGTAGAATGTATATAAGCTTATAAGCTTTTGTTTTAGACAAAATTGGAAGACCATAAGCTATAGAAACTTAGATCCAACATAAGTGTATGAAGTTATAACTAGAAAGTTTAACTTCCATGTTCTTGAACTTACAAAGTTTAAACTTTAGTTCCAAGAAAAATGAGATCAAGTTTAACTAGTAATACTTGACCAATATTATACAATCACGAAATAAATAAATAAAATGAAGAAATAAACTAAAGTTACAAGTAACAAGTTCATGTTTGTTTCATACTTAAGGAGATTCAAGTCAAGGCTTGGATCTTAAGACAATAAACCTTAAGTTTCCAAAACATGAACACAAGTAAGATCTTAAAGCTTATGAACTTTAGATCTTCATAACTTTTCAAGTGTAGAACCATAAGCTAACAAGCTTAGATTCTTGTTCTTGATTTCTCATCAAACAAAGGATGGAAGAAGCAAGATTCATGAAGATACAAACTAGAAAGTTTGATCTTTAACAACAACAACAAACAAGTATGATGATGGTGTGCTAGTAGGCGGTTTTCAAAGGAAGAAAGGAGAAGAAAAAAAAGAGTTCTACTTACAAGTTAGAGAGAAAAGGTTTAGAGAAAAAGTAATGTATGAAGATATGTGAAAAATGAAGTTCAATACTAGCATATAAGTAACAAAAAAAAAAAAAAAAAAATTTGGATCTCACTTTCCCTAGCCCAAGGCCGAAGGTTTTGCTCCCAAAATGGGGGTAGTCAACTAGTTCTTTCAAGTGTGTTAGGGTGGTGAATGCTAGGAAGAGGTATAAAGTTAAATTCATGGGAAGATGGTCATGCATGCTTGAAACATCTTTGTCTCCTCACTTAATTAATCCTTGGTTTAATCTTAATGAATCACTTGCATAATGATGGGCTCACTAATTAGTCCATTAAGAAATGTAGGGTGGGCTTTGATAGTCCAAGTCCAATAATAAAAGCCCATGTATAAGTATGCAACAACTTAGTAACAAGCCCAAGTAATTAACTACTTACATTAGTTAATTAGGAATAATTAATAATAATTAATCATTAACGTAAATAATATTCGAAATATTATTTGTGAAAAGCACGTGTCGAAAAGACGAGTGGGGACATGGAGTCAATTACGGTGACAAGAAAAATGTATAAGAATACATTTATTAACACGCAAGTATTAATAATAAATATTAATAATATAAGTTGGAAAATCCAGGGTCGTTACAATCTCTACCATATTTTGACCTCTTTTAGATCTATGTGTCTAGCAAATACAATAAAAATATAAAGACGATCCAATGGTTACCGAACCGAACCCATTACGGATTTTATCTCGCAGTAGCGCCAGAACCTCCGTATTTGATAACTCAATCATAACTTAAAGTTTTTAATCTATAAATCTATCCAATCAAGAGCTAATTATATCTGATACCAGTTTGTTATTCCTTTATGATGTTTGAAACAAATGTATACATGATCTATCAAGCGGAAATCAATAAAACAAGTTATTGATCGAATAAACTTTTCTAACATGACTCAAACCTACCAACTATTGAAGGATTACATCAACCACTGAAGTTTTTATTTGTATTGGTATGAACTATAATGATTCAAAGTACCTAAACGCGGCTAGTGTTTTCAATAATGTGTTACTTTGAATGAAACTCGTAACCCTAATTTATAGTATGTCAGCTCTCCTTCGTGCGAAAGTCTCTGACTTTCATATGAAGGTCTCACCTTCGTGTGAGTTACCCGATCATATGAAGGTCACACCTTCACGTGACTTAACCGACATATAAAATTTTACGACGACTTAACTATATCGTGCGAAAGAGTCTGCCATTCATGCGAAGGTCTCCGACCTTCATGCAAATGACCTGTCATGAAAATAACATAATCATTAAAGTAACATAAACAAACATATTCAAAAGTCCATTATCCATTTACAATAATATTTAAAACCAAATGATTGAAATAAACATTACAGACTCGATATGAACTAGAGACTTACACAATATACATTAACACAGTTTCATCAATATTTTTTTAGTAGTAACACAACATGATGATCAACTTTTTAAACGTGCATTAGTTGCAGAAAGAAAAGAAACAAACCATCACAAGGTAACTTAGTGGTTAAGCCGTGATATCCTTGTAGAAGGTGTTAAGTTCGAATCTTATAGTAGCAAGAGAAGGGTTGAAAACAGCCCGTGAGTAATCTCAATGGCTGCGTACAATAGAATATGATGTTCGATTACTCGCTTTGCCAGCCAATGACAGGTAACCGAAAAAAGAAAATCTTAGAACATAATGTATTTTGATGCCTTGAAACGTATCTTTTAGTTACTTATGAAAATCTGGGAATACTCGAGGGACTGTTTTGTAAACTACCGTATATTTTATTTCCCTAGTCAGTCCCATCGTATCTCGTTTAAATTAAGCAACTGCAAACTCTGGCAAATACTCACACCACTAGGGTTTTTGTACAATTAAACAACAAGGGCACCAAAAATTCGAAATTAAGTGGTTATTATTTCAATTCAAACAAGGGTTTTTCTGGGCTTTTGCTCTCAATCAAGTTGTAGTAAAGATTTCGAATAATGATACTCATTTCGAGTTAATCAAGCTCATTAGTCTTTTTCTTGAAGACCGTTGATATACTTGAAGATGATTGCAGAAAAACCAAATTGGGTTCGTCATGAAGGCATGCAAATTTATTCAATTGATATTCAACCTGGTGGTCTTCGATTTGCTACTGGTGGTGGCGATCACAAGGTAGTTTTAATTTTTGAATTTCTTGTTTTTTTTTACGGTTATATGAATAAAGTTTGCAACTTTGTTTTATTTTTTAGGGTTTGGAGTGAAATTAAGATTCTTATTTCGTATTTGTTAATGTGCGTTGAATTTTACTGAAATTTTACTCGGAAGATTAACCTTAATTGTATAAAGTTAACAGCTTTCTGATCCCTAAATTAATGAACTGATGAGATTAATCAGAATTTAGGTTTTCAATATGCGTATTTAGTAATCATATTCTCGATTCTTGAATTCGTGTGTGTTTGGTGTATGAACGATTTAACATACTACTGTATGTCTTTTATATGTTTCTGCATAGTTAAAATGAAAGAAATTAAAATATAACCATAAAAGTTTCATGCTTTTTTGCCTTACTTTGTGTGAAAAATGACATTTGTTCATCATGTAGGTAAGGATTTGGAACATGAAATATGCTGACAAGATATTGGATTTGGATTCAGATAGACCCAAATTGGAACTTCTTGCTACTCTTCGTGATCATTTTGGGTCAGTCAATTGTGTTAGGTGGGCGAAACATGGACGCTACATTGCATCAGGTTCAGACGATAACATCATTCAAATTAACGAGCGAAAACCCGGTTCTGGAACCACAGAATTCGGTAGTGGTGAGGCACCTGATGTTGAAAATTGGAAAATTGTTTTCACTTTGAGAGGCCATACTGCTGATGTGGTAATTAACTACTTATTATTTAAAAAATTTGTTATTTCGTGTTATATCTACTTATGCTTTATAACTTTATAAAGTTAAGATTTAGTAATGGGGTTTTTATTCTCGTGCTTAGAGTAGGTAGATCTTAATTGGTCTCCAGATGATTCGACTTTAGCTAGTGGAAGCTTGGATAATACAGTTCATATATGGGATATGAGCAATGGTATCTGCACTGCGGTTTTAAGGGGTCATTCGAGTCTTGTTAAAGGCGTTACTTGGGATCCTATCGGTTCTTTTATTGCAAGTCAATCAGATGACAAAACTGTAATCTTTTGGCGAACATCAGATTGGAGCCTTGCACATAGGACAGATGGGCATTGGACAAAATCGGTATGTGTTATGACTTATGAGTATAGGTAACCAAATGGGCGGTTCAGCTGGGTTTGGGATAAAGTCTAAATGGGTCGCCTGGATTAGTTTTTTGCGTTTTTATTTTTTTATCATGTATAATTAGTGAGCTAAATAAACGGATAAGGTTTTATCTGTTCGGGGTACCGGGGAAGGGGAATATTTTTTACTCAGGCCTAACCGGGTTATCCTGTGACCGTTTACGACCCTTTTTCCTAGTAACCCTGCATAATTAAGGTGACTTATAACCTATTTGACATGTTCTCTTTTCATTTATTTATTTTGTACATTTGAGATGTTAGAGATAAAAGTAGCCAGAATTATACTATTTGGTTTGGGATGGCCACCTATAGTTTTCAGTGTTGCAGAACTAGGAATCACTCGTCGAGTACTCGGCGATTACTCGGTCAAACTTGGCCAAAACTTGGGATTACTCGGAAAATCGGTCAAAATCGGTCGAAGTTAAAGTTGGTCAACATCCGAGTACTCCTCGACTTACCAAGTAATCTCTTAAAAGTCGCGACCGAGTAATCACTAAAGATTTATGCAACCTTGTTTGTTTTACTTGCTAAATTTTGGGTTTCCCTTTTAAAATGGCACTTGAGTCTTTTGTGTTATGACTTTTTATCGATCCAGCTCGGATCCACTTTCTTCAGGCGGCTCGGGTGGTCCCCATGTGGTCATTTCATTACAACAACAAACGGTTATCAAAAGCCAAAATTTTCAGCACCTGTTCTAGAGAGGGGAGAATGGACTGCCTCCTTTGACTTTTTAGGTCATCATGCACCTATAACTGTCGTAAAGTTTAATCATTCCTTGTTTAAGGATGACACGAAAAATACCAAGGAACCAAAAATTGTCACTACGGGTTGGGCTAATGGGTCCTCAAAGAATGGTGGAAATGAATCACAACCGTACAATGTTATTGCTATAGGGAGTCAAGATCGAACCATTTCCGTGTGGAATACCACTAATCATCGCCCTCTATTTGTTGCTAGATCTTTCTTTTCTCAAAGTGTTGTTGACTTATCTTGGTAAGTCAAACTTACTTGCAATCAATCAGATACATTTTTTATATTCTTTTCATAGAACATCTACAATTAAACATTTAATTTCCAGTTTTTGAATTAATCACTTGGGTATTTGATTAAAGATCAAAACTTTTCATTTTTTTTTCAGGAGCCCAGATGGGTATTCCCTATTTGCTTGTTCCTTAGATGGGACCGTGGCTACTTTTCAGTTTGAGGTCAAAGAAATCGGTCAAAAGCTAAGTGATGCAGAACTAGAGGAATTGAAAAAAAACCGTTATGGTGACGTTAGAGGTAAACAAACTAACTTAGCCGAAAGTCCAGCACAGTTGCTTCTCGAAGCAGCTTCCAAAAAAGTTACAGGAAACGTCATAAACAATAATTCATCCGCCATTAAATCATCTTCAAAGGTTGAATCTTTATCGGATCTTGGTAAGAATCTTGATAATAATGTGTCAAATAAACCTGTTCAAGTGTCTAGTCCGGTAAAGCAAAGAGAATACCGACGACCCGATGGTCGGAAACGGATCATTCCAGAAGCCGTTGGTGTTCCTGTTCAAGGGGAAAGCATAAACATGTCCGTGGCTTCTCAAAGTCAAACAGTTGACTGTTTTGTAAAGTCAACTGATAACGGTAATTTAGGTCTTCGAGACCGTGAAGGCCCACCTGCTAAGAGGGCGATGATTGGAGGTTTAACGGCTCGAGCCACCGTTAGTGATAGTCTAATAATTGAAAAGGTTTCGACCACTGCCGATAAAGATGGAAATATTAGTGTCGAACCGATCGGATCTTCGAAGAATTTTGGTTCTTCGGGCCCCGTTAGAACCCTTTCGATTAGAGTAATTGATAGTAAAGGAGGGGATAGATCATACGTCTGTTTGGAAGCTCGTCATAAAGAATATGCAGCTAACGATATTATTGGCGTCGGGAGTACAAGTGTGATAAAAGAAACGGAAATTTGTTGCACAAGAAATGGTCAAACTCTTTGGTCTGACCGAATATCTGGCAACGTTACAGTTTTGGCCGGGAATGCCAATTTTTGGGCTGTTGGGTGCGAAGATGGATCCCTGCAGGTTTGTTTATTAACTTTACGTTCTTTTGGTGCTTGCATTTGTGATTATGGGTGGGAATTTGGTCGGGTTGTGTTGGCGTTTTCATTTGTATCCAACCAAAGCATGACCCGATTACATAAATGGGGTCTGGAATTTCTACGCCGACTCGGATACTATTAAATTTGACTTGACCCGCGTAACCCGGTTAGTTAAACGGGTCAATTAGTTTGGTGGTTGGTTTTGTACCGAATTTTTCAACTTTGTTGGGTTGCGGTGGGTTGATTTTTGGTTTGTGAAGCGATTTTTACTTAATTTTGAATTTGTTTATAGACACAAACCCTTTTAAAACTTAATCTGGTTAATGGGTTGGCCTGTTTACTTTATTCCAACTCAAACATGACTCGAAAACTTAAACGGGTTTGGATTATTTAACCTTGCCCTGTTTGTTTTTGCCGGGTTTCGTTTAGAATTGCCGCCTCTAGTTGTAACAATTGGATATTGAGCTTTTGTTATAATGATGTTTGTCTTAAAAGGTCTACACAAAATGTGGGCGGCGTTCTATGCCCACTATTATGATGGGTTCGACACCCGTGTTTATTGACTGCGATGATTCTTGGAAATTGTTACTGGTTACAAGGAGAGGGGTCGTATATGTATGGGATCTTTTCAACCGCAAGTGTATTCTTCATGATTCGTTGACGTCACTTTTGTCTTCGGACCCAAAGTCAACCGGTAACAACGAAAGTTAGACATGTTTATGTATGATCTTCGTGGCGTTAAACTTACACGTTGTACCCTTGACTTTTTGTTTCTT
This sequence comes from Rutidosis leptorrhynchoides, assembly GCF_046630445.1. NCBI lineage: Eukaryota > Viridiplantae > Streptophyta > Magnoliopsida > Asterales > Asteraceae > Rutidosis > Rutidosis leptorrhynchoides. Next base: position 336,773,583 of record NC_092338.1, on the reverse strand, counting down.
TAGGTTCACTAAAAGTAATATCTGCGAAGTTATCGAAGTCTGGATATCCGCTTGTTACGTTGGCTACACGTCATGCATTCATGTTTGATACGAGCCTCATGTGTTGGCTGCGTGTTGCCGATGATTGCTTCCCGGCTTCTAATTTTGTAAGTTCGTTTAATTTAGGGTTTCCTCAAAAAGGTGAATTGGCAGCCTTGCAAGTTGACGTGCGGAAACTCATGGCTCGAAAACCAGGCTGGAGCAGGTTTGTGTTTCTAAAAATATCCTAACTTTTATTCAATAAAATTTGAACTTTTACTATATTATTACTTAATTAATAAATAATTGATAATTATAGTTAATATAATTATAATAATAATAAAAAATAAAAAATAGTTTTTTTTATATATATATATATATATATTTTTTTTTTATAATTGAGCCGGTTTTATTTATATATATTTATATAAAATATAAATATATAAAAGAAATGAGAAACAATTGGGTTTGTTAAGGATTAATTGTTGAGATTTAAATAAACAAATCAATGGTTGATTTGAGGAAATACACAATTATGACATCATCATCATCCAAATCAATGGTTGAATTTCATAGTTATGAACTATTTAAAAGTCAAAATTCAATATTTTGACAAACGGTAGACATAATTAATGCTTTCCTTTTGTATATAAAATATAATATAAAGAAGATTAAGTTGTTGTGTTGCAGAGTAACTGATGACGGAGTGCAGACACGCGCCCATTTGGAAGCTCAGTTAGCATCTGCGTTATCGTTGACGTCTCCAAACGAGTATCGACAATGTCTTTTGTCGTATATTCGGTTTCTAGCTAGGTCGGTTTTATATTCTCTATAGATAACTTACTAAAATGTTACATTATATAAATAAAAAATATGTAGTTAAATTACCCTACAATTGCAGAGAAGCTGATGAATCTCGACTGCGTGAAGTGTGTGAGAACTTTCTTGGACCACCAACCGGAATGGCAGAAACCGCTACTTCTGATGCAACAAACGCTGTTTGGGATCCTTGCGTTCTTGTCAGTATTTTAATTTCTTGTTTACTTTTGTTATATTCTCTCCGTCCCAAAATTAATGTCCCGCTTTTACTTTTCAAGTCTTTCTTATACAACTTTGAATTTAAATATTTTTACTTGTGATATGTAATATTTGATGAAAATTATACCAACGAAAACACGTTTAAAACCGAATCCATTCATAAGATTTCATCAGATATTATATAGCACAAATAAAAATATTTAAAGTCAAAAGTTAGATATAAAGACTTTTAGTACAAATAAAAATATTTAAAGTCTAAAGTTAGATATAAAGACCTTGAAAAGTCAAACGAGACAGATATTTTGGAAAGTATGTATATATATGTATATATATATATATATGTATATATATATATATATATATATGTATATATGTATATATATATATATATATATATATATATATATATATATATATATATATATATATATTTATTTAAAATTTTATCTACTTATAAATGCAAAATGATGATAATAGTTATAGTTATGGGTATGGGTATATTTATATTTATTTTATATATCATTATTTATTTATTATAATTATTATAAGAATAACGGAATATAAAAATTATGGCGTCATCAATAAACTTCAATTGCATAATGACACTTCTATTGATTTTAGAAATAGATAGATCTTCACTTAGATTTTCTGTATGTTATTACTCAAAAATACGAACTCTACAGGGAATGCGAAAGCATAAACTTTTGAGGGAAGATATTCTTCCAGCAATGGCGTCAAACCGTAAAGTTCAACGGCTGCTCAACGAGTTCATGGATCTTTTATCCGAATACAAAAGCTCTAGCCCAAATCCGGACCCACTGGCTGCTACCACCAACAACGCTATCACTGCACAACCAGCAATATTAGCAACTGAAACACCACAAGAGACTAATGAAGTGGCTCAAACAGATTCTATCAAAGAACAACATCCATTGATATCGGATCAAATGGATGTTGTCCCACCCGGAACTAACAAATCTGACCCGGTCCCAGATGAAATGGCACCGTGAAGCGTTTATGATTCGACTTTTTTAATTTTTGATATAGGGCGTGGTCTAATTTTGTACTCTTGTCAACATTTCTACAGTTCATGTTTCAGAGTATTGTGTATAGGGATTTTTTGTTAGTCCCTCATTTTTTATTAGTTATCTAGTCTTGTATAACTTGGACTACATGATTTCAAGATTTGAGTTTGGTGCCATGGATTAGAGGTGCATATACAGAACCGGGTCTAAAATAACCGACCCATTTACCCGAAACCGGTTCCCATAGTATATGGTTCTTGATCTGGTTCTCAAGAAAAGAGCACCGGTTCCCAATGTAAACATTAAAATGGTTAAGATCTGGGTAAGAAGTGGTTCCAAAAAATCTGTTCTGAACCGGTTTTGATGAGCTGCACATTTTTTTCTTGAATAATATTGTGATTGTTTTTAACATTTTGGCATTTTTTTTTTTAATGTGTTAGGACCATTTTACACCTACAAGTTTAGTTTAAATACACGGTATTGTTTTGGTTGAAAACATACCAATAAACACACACAAATATCTCTGTAAACTTTCTCTAATTATTGTCAGTTATATATTTCTTTGATACTAATCCTATAATGGACCACTAACAATCACGCACTTCCAGTTACATTTCAGTTGGAATATCTTCACGCCCAAATTACACCAATGATGTTTTAAGGGTTAAAGTTACTACTCGAAACCAAGATATTTGGTCTCAATTCGACTTGTTCGTGATGAATGATAATACGAAAAAGACTCGTTGCAAGAGTTGTATGAAGTTTCTTGGCGAAAGTTCTAACTTTATGTTAGCATACATCTTGCCTGTACTCGTAAAGGAGTTATCCGTCAAAAGCTACACTTGGTTCAGATAGGTCATTATATACAATGCCGAAGGCCTTTGATTAGATTTTACGAAGTTTGTCATTCAACAAGGGCTTCCATTAAACCACTTCGACATTGAACTTACGAAGATAATCAAGCATCAAATACAATCGTGATATCAAATGGTAAACTTTACTACTCTTAGATTTGATGCTTTTAAATTATGGTGAGACGTAAAAAATGATATAATTGAAGGTTTTTGAAACTATAATATATAACGCTTCTATAACTTGTGATGTTTGAACCACACCACATGGTATGACAAATTCTTATTTAGGCGTTACGGCTCATTGGTTTAATCCCGAATCGTGGTTATTAATAAAAACGGAGAATTGATTTTAAAGTATTTGGCTAATCGTATACAGGAATAATTAATTTTACATGATACAGATGAATATAATTTAGCAGATCATTTTTTAAAATTTTACTGGATAATGCCTCCAATAATACTAGTGCTATGAATATGTTAAAATTACGTTTATAACTGGTTTAGATGGTGGTTTTTTCCCCCGTTGTGTTGCTGATGTTATAAATGTTATAAATTTGCTTGCGCAAGATTGTTTGAAATTTTGTAATGAATTACGTATGAAATTTCGAAGTTTATTAGTAAGTATATATATAATATATATTCGAGCAATCAACGATAAATGAACTGTAGAGCTTATCAAACTAAGATCTTGTTTTGATGATAATACTAGGTTGAATTCTACTTGCATTAGTCACTATGGCTCGTGACTTATAAGCCGTCCAACCTTCGACGATCAAATCGGTCTTTCTACTAGCGGTCGAATTATATCGGAGAAAAGATTAAGACTAACCCCCCGAAGCCGTGGAAGAATGTGTATGTTTGAAGGATTATGCGGACGTGATAGATAGGATACAAAATGAGATACAAATGGAAGGTCCATTAGGAGAAGACGTTGAAGAAACTATCATAAGAGATGACGAAGCTGAGTTATCACCTCCAACGACTAATTTAAATGAAGGTGAATTTGAACCCTTTGACGTTGAATAAAATATAGCGCAAATGTCGGATGACTTGTTGTATCATGATTAAAGTATAACAGGTGATGGTAACACCGAAACTCGATAGATTTTAGTCTAATATATTTCCGATTGATGGTTATGCCAAAGCTTGAAATGTATTAGCTTTTGTATAGTTGCATTGTTTAATTTAAAGTGTTGATAACTATTTATATTATTTATATTTTTAAAGCGGTATAAGTTATGATTATATTGTTTAACTGGATCCAAGGTTTCTATCTCGGATCAGAGTTTAGAAGGTCGGATGTTCATGAGGTGTCGATATCTGCGAACTTAGCTTCATCTAATGTTGGTGTAATCGGGGTTACGGATAAGAAGAAGAAGGGGATCAAAAGCAAAGAGTCAACGAGGGATGATGATTTCACGCCCGTGATGAAGTTTAAGTTTTGAGTTATAAAGAGCTTGGTTTTTTCGAGGGATTTATAAAATTGTGGCTTGTTGCCACATTCTACGACAAATTTAATTAGTAACGGGTTGTCCAATTTTTTTTTATCATATACCTTTAAAAACCGTTCGAGACGTAAGGATTATTAGTTTTCTCGGTTTTTTCTCTCCGTCTGGATATTGTTGTTTGGTTGGAATTAGTTTTAGTTGGCTAGTTGTTCATGTGTGTTTTGTCTTTGTTTAGATAGATGATTTGTTACTTTTGGTTAACTAAGTTTATTTACCTTGGTTGTGATCTCGTTGTTTAGTTTATTTCGGTTCGGCCCACTTGTGGATAGGGAATGATTAATGTTGTTCTTTGGTTGTTGTGTTTTATAATCTCGAGCCTAGCTTTTTCTATGGTTGTAGTTTTGATTGGCCTCTTTATCATTCGACAAATTGCCTTAGTTATAAGGTTTTCGTTATTTTTGTTAAAAAATAAATATAAAATTATTTTTAAATAGAATAGTTAAGTAACATTTTTCTTCATATATTTCATAAGTTATATTGGCCCAAGTGGTATATGTCGTTTGTCTTTAGGTTTAGGGGCTTTTATATGTCGTTTGTTATTGTTCCTAATTCTTTGTTAGTGGGTTAAACGTGGCCTGATAGTGGGGCACGTGTTTGTTTGAGAAGTTAATGAAGGTTTATTTAGGTTTATTACATGCATTTGCTTTTCATCTGTCTTTTCTTCTTCTGCTTTCTTTCTTCCTTTTGCTGGCGATTGTTCTCCATCGATTAGGGTTTTGTCTTTCTTTTGTGTTTTAATTTCAACTTTGTTGAAGATTGTCCTCCGCATCTGTAAGTGAAGTTTTTTTGTTGCTGGTGTTTTTAATCGGAATTTTACTATTGCTGGAAGATGATTATGTTATACATTGTTGGAAATTTTTGTGTTTATATGTGTTTGTGGTTATTGCAGGTGTTGTTGCTGTTGGTGTCTCTGTTTTCCTCTTCCTGTTTGCTCTTCGAGGTTTTTTTTTTTTTTTTTTTTTTTTTTTTTTTTTTTTTTTAATCTTTGTGGGGTTTTTGGTTGTGTGCATGGTGGTTTTTATGTGTTTGATTGTTGTTATATCTTTGTGTTTTTACTTTTTTATTTATCTTTGTTGTTGCATTAATTTTTTGGTCATTATTGTTTAGTTATGTTGGTTTTTTTGTTATTTTTGTTTACTGCTAGGGGTGTTTATGGTTGTATTATTTGTGTTGCAGGTTTTGTTGATAGTTGTTGTTTTGTGTTTACTATTTAAGGTATTTGTTGATTCTTTTTTGGTTTTTTTTACCTGCATTTTACATTTTTTGTGTTTGCTGATTATGTTGTTATTTGTGGTTTGTTCTTATATGTTCTTCAACGATTGATGTTGCCTTTTGATGTTATACCTAATTTGTTAAAAGTAATATTATGCCTAATAGTAGGAAGCGTCGAAAGGGTAGTTGTAGTGGTAGTGTTTTTAATGAATCGACTGATATTGTTGGTGTCGGAAGTTTGTTTCCTGCTGTTACTGCGCGTCAGCAGTCTTATAGGGCTGCTTTGCAGCGTGCTAATCGTTTACGTAATTCTGTTGGAACTAACTTATCGATCGATAATTCGGGTGTGAATATTGATGTTTGAAGTCGTTGTCGTTCGAGCTTTGGTGCTACTAATGTTAGGTCTATCAAAGATACGATTAGTCATAGTCAGGAACATCAGATAGCTGATATGGATATGAATTTTGGTAAGTTTCTCCTTTAGAATGTTTTTATTTTAGTTGTTAATTTATGTGTTTCCGAGTGTTGATATGTTTTTGTTTTGTTAAACTGTTTCAGGTGTCACTAGATATTACCAAGACTTAGGTGATTGTGATCATGTTTGTGAATACTGTAATGCTTTTTTTTTTTTGGTTTGACGAACGCATTAAAGTCTATTCTACTAGCCGTCGTTTACGTTATCATAAGTGTTGTATGGATGGTCGATTTGTCTTGCCTTTAGATAGTGATGTTCCGTTGTAAGTCAAACGTTTATTAGAGTCTAGACATTTTATGGATAATATTAGCGCTTATAATCAGATGTTCAGTATGACGTCTTATGGAGCGAAAATTGATGATACTGTCAACAGTCGCCGTGGTCCTTATGTATTTAAGATATCTGGACAGGTGTATCATTGGATGGGCTCTTTATGTCCTCTAGAAGATAGTATGCCTAGGTATTTGCAGTTATATATTTACGACACTGAGAATGAAGTGCGAAATATGATGTCTCATTTTGGTGGTCAAGAGGATAGTAGTTTAGATCCTATGGTTGTTGGACAGTTAATTAGTATATTGGATACACATAATCAGTTAGTTAAGTTGTTTAGAACTGCAAGGGATAGATATGTTGAGGCAGATGTTCCTAATTTCAAGATTAGGCTTTTTAGTGTGACAGGTAGTAGGCAATATGAATTACCTACTTCTAATGTAGTAGGGGAAATTGTGTATGGGGAAAATGTTAGAAGTGAAGGAGATTATGATGTGATAGTCTAGCTATGTAGTGGGACTCCTCAAAGGATTAATAAGTTGCATCAATTATACATGTCACTATAGTTCCCATTACTTTTTGTGTATGGTCAGACGGGCTATCACCCCGGTTTGAATTTAAGAGAGACCGGTCGGTTGATTAGAGGTCGTAGCAAGCGAATGACTATGAATATGTGTAAGAACCCAACCCATAATCCATACGATAAATTTTTTTTTTATACAACACAATTACACGCCAAATAATTTGTGTAACCCATTTCACGAGTTCCATTTAAAACGCACAACAATTAGTTGTTTACAAAAGGCACGAGGGCCACGAATAAAGTTTAGTACAAGTTTGACCCATTACTATTGATAGTTTACAATCCAAACGACACTTCGAGCATGGTTTGGGACTAAACTACCCAAAACGTTAGGCCAACATCAAAACTCCGACAAATCATCATCACGGGACGCCTAATGTCCGATAACCCCCTTGCCCTTAACTGCGCCTGCATCTAAAAAGATAAACAACGAGAGGGTAAGCTAACGCTTAGTGAATGCAATAATTATACACATACATATATAATCTACTTACATGCAATCACATACACAATTACCTCATACACGCTAGCTATTTAAAAGGCATACCAACGCAAGGCATAACGCTAAATCTCCAAGACCACAAGCTAGCACAACGAAAGCATATATAACTCGAACAATATAATATGCTACACTAAAACACATAACCATGGTTAACCAATCGTACAAGGGAATGGTACTTCGAATTTCCCATCGGTGTTCCCAACAACCGTCAGTGTACAACGAATTATATCACTAACCCCTGAGTGGTATCGAACGCCCGAACTTTAAACCCACCCGTCACGTGTAATGTGGTATCGAACGCCCGAACTTTAAACCCACACTTCACGCCCACACACATATATGACATGGTATCGAACGCCCGAACTTTAAACCCATATCATATAATGACTCGATGTGGTATCAAACGCCCGAACTTAAACCCACATCGAACCTCGTACAAGTAAATACATTATATACACACATGTATAATCATTTCACTCACCTCAAGTCTCTTGTGAAAGCTAATCGAGCTTGCAACCCTTCAATGTAACGTACCTATTACATTATGCATTTATTAACATACAATCTAGTTAAATTAAATGCCAACCACTAACCCTTGAGCATTTAATGACCCGATTGCATTAAATGACTCAACTACCCCAAAACCGCCCATTAATGGCCACGCCTCGTCATAGATCATTTAAGGCTAGTGATTAGGGTCTATGTACATCAACTAACATAAACTTGGTGTATTTCATAACCATTTCGCCCGATTAGGTCAACTAGTGCTCTTTTGACTCTTTGACTCACAAATGAAGTCAAACTTACACAATAACAACTCTTTCATCATTTTAAAAGTGCATTAATGACTAACAACATTATTTAGCACTTACAACCTTAAATCACAAGACCAAACCCTAGATAATAGCTATTTAGGGTTTCCTTTCAACAATCCAACCCAAAACCCACCCATTTAACCCTCAAATAGTTCACACTAGTTCTTATGAACCAAACCCTAGCTTAAACTAGTTAAAACTCGAGACTTAGAGTTAGAACTTACCAAGACTATGAACGTGTAGCTAGAGATACGATGAACAAATTTAATTCTCGCTTCTAGGATTGATTCACAAAACTTCACCTCCAAATCTTAAATTTAAACTAAGTGGGTTTTAGGATTTGAGAGAAAATTAAGAAAGAAAAAGGAAAAGAAATGAGAAAAGAAGAATAAGTGGTTGATATTAAAGGCTCCATCCAGATCTACACGCGAAAAGACCAATTTGCCCCTAAACCCTATATAAATTAAGCAGAATTCGGAGTCAGAATTGCAGATGTGTCGCGGCGCGGCTCCTTTGTCGCGGCGCGACATAAAGAAGGAAAAACCACCCTTCTTAACTCAAGTTCTGATCTGGTTTCACTTTGTTTGTCGCGGCGCGAACCCGTTTATCGTGGCGCGGACCCGTTTATCACGGCGCGACGTTAGCCTAGGTCTGGTCACTTCGACAATTAAACATGAATCAAGGGTTCAAACACAAACACAACAACTTTCACCCTTCCTATGCACGTCTATACCTCAACCTTAAGTCTCACACGACTCGATGCCAAACACGACACATTCATATACGCGTACACGCACGTATTTGAATACACTTATATATATATATATATATATATATATATATATATATATATATATATATATATATATATATATATATATATATATATATATATATATATACACACATATACATATATGCACTTACACCTAACCAACACTTTAGTTCAGCTAATCACATAACGAGTAGGTTATAAGCGTACTATTGATAAAGTACGTACCTTTAGACACGCACGGGAAAACGGGGTGTTACAACTCTCCCCCACTTAAATCATAGCGCGTCCTCATGATCCAAGCCTCATGACACGAGGGAAGATAAACCAACACAAATTCTTTGGACTCCCAAGTAAACTCGGAACCTTTACTACGACGCCATTGGACCTTAAAGTCCTCACCTCTTTGTTACGCAACATTTTAATCTTCTCATCGAGTATAGCAATCGGCTCTTCAACGTATTCTAACTTGTTGTTTAGCTCAATTTCGTCTAAAGGCATCCATGAAGAATCATCCGCAAGACACTTACGGAGGTGGGAAACATGAAATGTGTTATGGATCCCCGCAAGTTCTTCGGGTAATTCCAACCGATTCGCGACTTCACCAACACGAGCTAAAACCTTAAACGGCCCAATAAACAGAGGAGCTAACTTTCCCCGTTTTCGAAACCGAATAATACCCTTCCATGGCGAAACCTTAAGCATCACCATATCGCCTTCTTCAAATTCGATCAAACGTCTACGCTTATCGTCGTAAGACTTTTGCCTATCTTGCGCCTTTTTCAAATGTTCCCGAATTATAACGATTTTATCAGTTGTCTCCAATACCAAGTCGGAGCTCCCGACTTCCCTTTGACCCACATCACCCCAACAAATCGGACTTCGACACCTTCTACCATACAACATCTCATACGGTGGCATTCTAATACCAGAGTGAAAACTATTATTGTACGAGAATTTCACCAAAGGTAAATGTTCATCCCAACTACCACCGAAGTCAATGATACACGCACGTAACATATCCTCTAATGTTTGATTCGTACGTTCGGTTTGACCGTCCGTTTGAGGATGGTACGCCGTACTCATATTTACCCTCGTACCCATGTCTTCATGAAACTTCTTCCAAAATCGAGAAGTAAAACGCGTGTCCCGATCCGAAACAATAGACGCGGGAACGCCATGTCTCGATATCACATCTTTAATGAACATCTTCGCGAGTGCCTCTGACAATATTGCTTCTTTAATAGGAAGAAACAACGCACTCTTTGTCAATCTATCGACAATCACCCAAATAGTGTCAAATTGGGTTCTCGCCGTTTTCGGCAACTTGGTAATAAAATCCATGGTAATATGCTCCCACTTCCACATCGGAATTTCTAGCTGTTGCAACTTACCATACGGCTTTTGGTGTTCGGCTTTAACTTGCAAACACGTGACGCATTGCTCAACATACTTAACAACGTCGCGTTTCATGCCCGGCCACCAATAATCTTTCTTCAAATCATGGTACATCTTTGTCGCACCCGGATGTATGGAATACTTAGACTTGTGTGCCTCATCAAGAAGCACCTTTCGGAAATCACCCATCTTAGGCACCCACACTCTTTCTTGAAAAGACAATAAACCACGCGAACCCATCGTAATGAATTCCGATTGCCCCACAATTCGTTCCGCATGCTTGTTGTGAACGTAAGCCTCTATTTGAATCACACCAAGTTTCTCAAGAAAATCATTAGTAATAGTCATACGTAACAATCCCAATCGTAACGCCGGGTGGTGACTCTTTCGGCTTAACGCATCTGCGACCACATTCGCTTTGCCCGGATGATAAAGTATCTCACAATCATAGTCTTTCACCACATCCATCCATCTATGTTGACAAAAATTCAAATCCCGTTGATCAAAAAGATGTTTCAAACTCTTGTGATCCGAATAAATCGTACACTTGACACCATACAAGTAATGGCGCCAAATTTTCAAAGCATGGACCACTGCCGCTAATTCGAGATCATGAGTCGGGTATCTCTTTTCATGTTCCTTTAATTGGCGAGAGGCGTAAGCGATGACTTTACCTCGTTGCATTAGAACACACCCGAGCCCATTCAAAGAAGCATCACAATAGACCGTCATATCATCTACACCTTCCGGCAATACTAAGACCGGAACTTTACACAATTTCTCTTTCAATAATTGAAAAACGATTTCTTGCTCGTTTTCCCAATTAAAACTCACGTTCTTCCTCATCAATTTCGTCAATGGAGAAGCAATTTTAGAAAAGTCTTGGATAAACCGACGGTAGTAACCGGCCAATCCGAGAAAACTTCAGATTTCCGTAGGCGTAATCGGTCGTCCCCAATCCTTCACCGTCTCTATCTTCCCCGGATCTACTTGAATACCAACCTTGTTCACAATATGGCCAAGGAATTGGACCTCCCTTAGCCAAAATTCACATTTTGAGAATTTAGCATACAACTTCTCTTTTCTCAACGTCTTCAATACTTCGCGCAAGTGGTGTTCATGTTCCGTCATGCTCTTAGAATAGACAAGAATATCGTCAATGAACACAATTACTGACTTGTCCAACATAGGTTGGCACACTCGGTTCATAAGATCCATGAATGCCGCCGGTGCATTCGTAAGACCAAAAGGCATAACCACAAATTCAAAATGCCCGTAACGCGTTCGAAAGGCCGTTTTCTCGATATCTTCCTCACGGACCCGCATTTGATGATAGCCGGACCGTAGGTCAATTTTAGAGAAGTACGTAGCGCCTTGAATTTGGTCGAATAAATCGTCTATCCTAGGCAATGGATAACGATTCTTGATCGTCACCTTGTTCAACTCCCGATAGTCGATACACATCCGCATACTTCCATCCTTCTTTTTCACGAATAAAACTGGAGCACCCCATGGCGAAGCACTCGGTCGAATAAAACCCTTCTCAAGTAACTCTTGAATTTGATTCAACAATTCTTGCATTTCCGTCGGTGTTAAACGATACGGAGTTTTAGCAATGGGAGTAGCTCCCGGGACCAACTCAATGCGAAATTCGACTTGTCTTTCCGCCGGAACACCCGGTAACTCATCCGGAAAAACATCTTCAAACTCACTTATCACCAGAATTTCATGAATGGGTGGTGGCTCATCACGAGTATCAACAACATGAGCAAGGAAAACCATTCCACCGGTAACAACGAGTCGACGTGCCCGTGCAAAAGTGCATATCGGCACCGGTCTCCTTCGTTTATCACCATGAATAATTAACTCTCCCCCACTTGGGGTCTTCACACGAATAGATTTTTCATGGCATGCAATATCGGCTCTATTATGATCGAGCCAATCCATACCAACCACGATATCAAAATCACCCAACGTCATCGGAATGAGATCAATATTAAAGTTCTCGGAACCAAACACAACATTACAATTCTTACACACATCGACCACTAGCACCGTCTTGCCATCTGCTATTTCGACTTCTACCGGACGACTTAACTTAGGTAACGGTTTATTAAGTTTAGGCACAAATTTTGGAGACACAAACGATAAATTTGCACCGCTATCAAATAGAATCCTTACCGGATTAGAGTTAACCATGAAAGTACATGAAACGACTTCATTGGATTGCTTGGCTTCGTCATTAGTCATCAAATAATTATGTCCCCTAGCCGACCCCGCCGCCTTCTCCATTCTTTTAACATGATCATTTCGGAGTTCGGGGCACTCCGACTTTCGGTGCCCTTCTTTTTGACAATTAAAACACGTGATTGTATTAGTAGACGGTTTTGGGCAATCACGGGAGTAGTGACCCTTTTGCCCACAATTGAAACATGTGACCATGTGACCGTTAGAAACACCCCTCTTCACGCTACCGACACTTTCGGATGCTCCCCTACTCTTCTTGTTCGAAAAATTAGAAGCTTCAAACTTTCGTTTACTCGGCGCATAACTAATCGGACTCGGAGCTTGCGCTTCAAATCCCTTCGCCACCGCCAAAAGCTTAGCAAAGGTCTCAACATGACCAATACTAATTTTACCCTTCAAATCATCTCTAAGGGTCGCATGAAAGTCTTCCATTAACAATTGATCATTCCCCACATACTCGGGGCAAAAACGCGCCTTAGCGAGAAAGTTGGTTTTAAGAGTGTTTAGGTCCAAAGACCCTTGACGCATGTTCCTTAACTCGTTGCGCAATTTGGAAAGATCCGCTTGCGTACGGTATTCGAGGAAAAACTCCTTCTTGAACTCCGCCCAAGACAACCCCACAAAGGCCGCATCACCCACCATATCAATTTTACCATCGAGCCAATCTTTAGCATGACCCCTCAACAAACTAGTAGCAAGTCTAGTCTTCTTCTCGGGTGGGCACTCGGTCATGCGAAAACAACCTTCAACATCGGAAATCCAAGCCGCACTCTTCATGGGGTCGGGATCCCCGTGAAAGTGAGGAGGCTTAGTTGCCAAGAAGTTCTTATAGCTAAACTCCAACTCGTCCACATTTTGAGGTCTAGGAAACCTCCTTTCAACTTCTTCTTTAACGGCATTAGTCATCCGTTCTTGAATCATATCGACGATTTGTTCCGAAACCGACTCTTCGAATATTTGTTTAACCCTTCGTGAGAAAACCGATACATAGTTTTCTAAAGCGGTCTCAATCTTGGTAGTCATCTCATCTTCCTCCACATGAGAGGGACCACCATTGCCATTCGTATTCGTTCCGTTTCTCGTCTTCATTCTAAAGATTAAAAATGGATTAGACATCGCCATTAATTTAATACACATATATACCTATGCATATGACCTCACACATATCACATCTAGCTCGATACTTGTCGCACATCCTTGCTTGACTTGACTTGCAACCGTAATAGTGGTCGCAACTCACTATTACGCTCACATGCCGTGCCATGCTCAAACGTATCACAACCATCTCGCTCGATGTTCAAAACAATAACACATGATTAGTAATATCATATCATAGCATAGTTAGTTCACCTATGCATTAAAGAACTAATCAAAGCCCGCACTGACCCGTAGTCCTACAAGTCCCGCATATAATTCCACAACACAAAAGTCTAAATCTAGGCGCCTATCTCAAGTCACCTAAATCCCTCAGACCATGCTCTGATACCACTTGTAAGAACCCAACCCATAATCCATACGATAAATTTTTTTTAATACAACACAATTACACGCCAAATAATTTGTGTAACCCATTTCACGAGTTCCATTTAAAACGCACAACAATTATTTGTTTACAAACGGCACGAGGGCCACGAATAAAGTTTAGTACAAGTTTGACCCATTACTATTGATAGTTTACAATCCAAACGACACTTCGAGCATGGTTTGGGACTAAACTACCCAAAACGTTAGGCCAACATCAAAACTCCGACAAAGCATCATCACGGGACGCCTAATGTCCGATAACCCCCTTGCCGTTAACTGCGCCTGCATATAAAAAGATAAACAACGAGAGGGTACGCTAACGCTTAGTGAATGCAATAATTATACACATACATATATAATCTACTTACATGCAATCACATACACAATTACCTCATACACGCTAGCTATTTAAAAGGCATACCAACACAAGGCATAACGCTAAATCTCCAAGACCACAAGCTAGCACAACGAAAGCATATATAACTCGAACAATATAATATGCTACACTAAAACACATAACCATGGTTAACCAATCGTATAAGGGAATGGTACTTCGAATTTTCCATCGGTGTTCCCAACAACCGTCAGTGTACAACGAATTATATCACTAACCCCTGAGTGGTATCGAACGCCCGAACTTTAAACCCACCCATCACGTGTAATGTGGTATCGAACGCCCGAACTTTAAACCCATACTTCACGCCCACACACATATATGACATGGTATCGAACGCCCGAACTTTAAACCCATATCATATAATGACTCGATGTGGTATCGAACGCCCGAACTTAAACCCACATCGAACCTCGTACAAGTAAATACATTATATACACACATGTATAATCATTCCACTCACCTCAAGTCTCTTGTGAAAGCTAACCGAGCTTGCAACCCTTCAATGTAATGTACCTATTACATTATGCATTTATTAACATACAATCTAGTTAAATTAAATGCCAACCACTAACCCTTGAGCATTTAATGACCCGATTGCATTAAATGACTCAACTACCCTAAAACCGCCCATTAATGGCCACGCCTCGTCATAGATCATTTAAGGCTAGTGATTAGGGTCTATTTACATCAACTAACATAAACTTGGTGTATTTCATAACCATTTCGCCCGATTAGGTCAACTAGTGCTCTTTTGACTCTTTGACTCACAAATCAAGTCAAACTTACACAATAACAACTCTTTCATCATTTTAAAAGTGCATTAATGACTAACAACATCATTTAGCACTTACAACCTCAAATCACAAGACCAAACCCTAGATAATAGCTATTTAGGGTTTCCTTTCAACAATCTAACCCAAAACCCACCCATTTAACCCTCAAATGGGTCACACTAGTTCTTATGAACCAAACCCTAGTTTAAACTAGTTAAAACTCGAGACTTAGAGTTAGAACTTACCAAGATTATGAACTTGTAGCTAGAGATACGATGAACAACTTTAATTCTCGCTTCTAGGATTGATTCACAAAACTTCACCTCCAAACCTTAAATTTAAACTAAGTGGGTTTTAGGATTTGAGAGAAAATTAAGAAAGAAAAAGGAAAAGAAATGAGAAAAGAAGAATAAGTGGTTGATATTAAAGGCTCCATCCAGATCTACACGCGAAAAGACCAATTTGCCCCTAAACCTTATATAAATTAAGCAGAATTCGGAGTCAGAATTGCAGATGTGTCGCGGCGCGGCTCCTTTGTCGCGGCGCGACATAAAGAATAAAAAACCACCCTTCTTAACTCAAGTTCTGATCTGGTTTCACTTTGTTTGTCGCGGCGCGGACCCGTTTGTCACGGCGCGGCGTTAGCCTAGGTCTGGTCACTTTGACAATTAAAGATGAATCAAGGGTTCAAACACAAACACAACAACTTTCACCCTTCCTATGCACGTCTATACCTCAACCTTAAGTCTCACACGACTCGACGCCAAACACGACACATTCATATACGCGTACACGCACACATTTGAATACACCTATATATATATATATACACATATATACATATATGCACTTACACCTAACCAACACTTTAGTTCAGCTAATCACATAACGAGTAGGTTATAAGCGTACTATTGATAAAGTACGTACCTTTAGACATGCACGGGAAAACGGGGTGTTACAATATGTATTACAGTTATCAAATTCGTGACAGAGCTGGTGCTGGTAGTTCGTTAACGAGGTCGGGTAGGTTATTCCAACAATATATAGTTACAGCCTATTGCAGTATTGAGTTAGAAAGAATAGGCTATATAAGGAACAATCAATATAACATAAGAAATGAGTATCTGTGTGGTGTACATGATGCTATTAATAGAGGTGACCAAATGGGTTTTGATGTGGGTAGTCGTGTTATTCTTCTGGCTTCGTTCACTGGAAGTCCAAGATTTATGTACAGTCACTACCTTGACGCTTTAGCAATTTGTAGAGTTCATGGAAATCCGAAGTTCTTTATTACATTTACATGTAACTCAAAGTGGCCAGAGATACGTCGATATCTAGCTGTATTTTCTCATTTGACTACTGCTGACCGAGCTGATATTGTGACGCGTATATTTGAGCTTAAAGTGAGTAAATTTGTTGAGTACCTGAAGCAGGAGAGGCCATTTGGTCGTGTAATTGCAGGTATTTCATATTTTGTTTCCTCCTCAATTTTTTAAATATTTTATGTTACGTTTTAATTATGAACATATACAGATTTGTAATTGAATTTTGTGTTTTTTTTAAATACACTTTTATACACTATTGAGTTTCAGAAACGTGGAACGCCTCACTGTCACACCTTATTGTGGACTTAGTCTCTTACTCTAAGCTTATGTAATATTGATGATTATGTATCGGCTGAATTACCTGACCTAAAGGTCGATCATCTTGGTTACAAAGTGGTTTCAGAATTTATGATTCATGGTCCGTGTGGAGCTATTAATGTATCAGCTCCATGTATGGACCGTTTTGTTTGCACGAAAAAGTTTCCAAAGTCGTTGAATATGAATACTTATTTTGATAAAAATGGATACGCACAGTATCGAAGAAGAAATACTGGTGTGACGACTAAGAAAGGTGGTGTCGATTTAGATAACAGTTATGTGGTCCCCTATAACTGTAATCTTTGTCTTATCTTTCATGCTTACATAAATGTTGAATATTGTGGGTGGACGATGCTAATTAAGTATTTGTTCAAGTATATATCGGAGGGAACTGATAGGATAGTGATGCGTGCCTCACGCGATATTGGTCAACAGCAGTCAGAAACAGAAAATCGATCAAGAAGGGTAGATGAAATCCAAAATTTCATTGATGGCCGATTTATATGTCCTTACGAAGCCTGTTGGAGAATGTACGGATTTTCGATACATCATAGGGAACTGGCGGTACAACTTTTGGCTGTTCACTTAGAGCACCAGCAGCTCTTACGTTTTCATTCACAACAACGGTTGGAATCTATAGTAAACAATAACTAATGTAAGAAAACTACATTGACCGAATGGTTGGAGTATAATAGAAGATACTCAGAAGGTCATCATTTGACTTATCTTGACTTTCCAAAGGAGTTTGTTTGGTCAGACAAGGATAAATGTTGGACTCGCAGGCGCAATCTGAATAAACCGTTGGTAGGAAGGCTAACATATATGCATCCGACTACCGGTGAAGTTTTTATTTAAGAATGTTGTTGTGTCACCAAAAGGGTTGTAAGACGTTTGAAGAAATAAGAGTGGTAGGAAGAATACAACATTCCAATTATCGTTCATTCAGCCTGTGAAGGTCTTGGTTTATTGGGGAACGACAGTGAATGGACAACAGCGCTACAAGAAGCAAGTGCATCTACTACACGTGCGCAACTCCGATCATTGTTCGTCCAAATGCTTATGTTTTGTGAAGTTATGAGTCCACTTCGATTATGGAATGAAAATTTGGAACTTATGGCTGACGATATTCCTTTAAGGGCTGCAGATTCTTTACACATCGATAATTTACATATCAATGATACGGAATTAAGGCAGTATGTCTTATGTGAGATTGAAGTGATATTAAATAGTTATAACAAGTCTATAACAGATTTTGGTTTGCCTCCGCTGTCAGAAAATCTACTGCGCGAGCTGAATAAACGACTAATAATGGAGGAACGCAATTATGATCGTCAGGCGCTACGTAATGAATTTGAGATCCTAATTTTGAAAAGGAACGAGAAACAAAAGTTCATTTATGATTTAGTAGTTAACGCCTCAGTTAAAAAAAACAAGAATTAATCTTCGTATATGGTTTTGGAGGCACTGGCAAGACAATTCTATGGAAATGTATTATTACATACCCAAGGTTTGAAGGGAATGGCGCAACCGAGAGCAATAATTGATTTGAAACCAGGAGAAGGACACAAAGAACTTGAAGCGAATATTTATCGTACATGGGTATCGCAGCACTACATAACGAAAGAAGATGTCCACCTTAACTGTGTGCTCTTAGATCATTATGTAAAAACTACCACTCTCCATTCTGTTAATATTTAAATCAACTCTCTGGTTTTCATAACCTAATTTGAATACACGAGTAGGGACATGCAATCCAAGCCTATATGGACATCTAAGAACAACGCTATTTTGCACCAATCATAACAGTAGGCGCTGCTTACACAATCAGACGATTTCGCTGTGAAGTAACAAAGAATTGGAAAAAAAAGATAAACAACTCAACAATTCTGTTCTTTGGCCTAGGAACAAATTTTCAACCAATAACACCAGATAACTTCCCCAGTCACTATTTCGAATTCAACACATACGAATACATAAAGGAACACGTCCAGAAAGAACCATTTAGCACAGGTATACACGTCTTCAAGCAGTTCGTTCAATAATAGTTATTTCAGGTAATTTAACACTTTCTTTACTGCATACTATATAGCGTGCATTCAAAGTGTAAGCGAAGCCGCCCCAGCAGGACACTCCAAAAATAAAGAGGACCATCAACCTTATCGACCTCAAGTAAACACCAACACAAGCACATCCTACAGTTACACATAAACCATAAAAACTATTGTAATTACTAACATAAATATTTTGCGATACCAACAGAATCGAGCTAGGACTATGGGGTGACCAAGCAACTGAGTTCGACATGGAAATGTACCAACTGTTGGAGAAACCAGTTGTGCAAGCAGCCAATAACTTTTGGGCAAAAATTTATGCAGGTAACTGAGACGACCCGTCAAGTACCCTTAACGGCTCCGTCACTTGGTCCCATAGCTTGATCATAACTCAAAATGAATTTAATAAATAACATTGCATTCTTTATTTAAAAATAATTTCCTATAAAGGAAACCTGTCATAAATGTAAGTTTAGAAAAATCAACATAAGTAATTAACCAAAAGTTGACCAAAACCAAGTCAACAAACACCTACAATTTAATGTAACCAAAATAGAATGCAAGTTTAATGTTTAACAAAAGCTGCCAACATGTATGCAGACTCTCTAAGCACAGCGGAAGCAATCAATCAAGTACCTGAGAAAACATGCGAGTAAACTGTCAACAAAAATGTTTAGTGAATTATAGGTTTAAATAACGTATAAGCTTTAGACCACAAGATTTCAAATGTTAGAAAACATAAAAACATTATTCCATTAACCCGTGAGCCACCTGGTAACCACTTAATCATTCCTTACCCTTAACATACAACAATATACATTGAACAGGTGTATCTTCAAAAATTACGAAGTATTAATACATTTCGATTATAAATTGCTAGTGCGACTAGCACGTAATGGGGCTGTCAAGCCCGATAGATCTATCCATAGAATTCGCGTTCACCAGTAGAAACTAGTGATTACAGTTACCAGATTAGGAAATATTTTTGATCAACTCACAATGAATCATTTAATATAATTTCCACTTGTGTCTAAAATGTAAAACAAAAGTTGCATGTAATCTCATCCCAAAAATACTTTAAAACAGTATGTTAAATGGGACTATAACTCACTTTAAGAAAACGAAGCAAAAAGGAAATAGGTATGCGAACAACAAAGGTAAATGATCAAGAATGATCACAACTCCGACCTAAAAATAAAGCAGGTCGATATAAATAACTAACTTAGGTCAAGTCTTAGTATGTTAACCATAGTGCTTGTTGTAGTCCAGTAAAGAACAGCAATCAGTATGATTCGGTATGATCAGGACAGCGTAAAACACGTACTTTCTATTTTTAGAAAGTTTCTATTTTTAGTAAGTTTCCATTTTTGGAAAGTTTCGATTTTTGAAAATTTTCTATTTTTGGAAAATATCCTTATTTAGAAAAGTCAACAAAAGTCAATTGAAAGTCAAAGTCAACTCAAAAGTCAACTCGAGTCAACTTTGGTCAAACTTAGTCAACCTTAAAGTTAAAGTGTAAATCACATTAATAATATAAGTTATAATATCATTTAAAATAATATTAGTATAAACTAGTCATATCATAAGTTTGATTAAATTAAATTGAATTATAAAGTTAATATAAGTTTAAATGATATAATAGATATAACATAAGTATTTAATTAATTAATTAAATATGAGTCATATCATAAGTATTATAAATTAATAATGAATTATTAATCATTATGAAATGTTACACATATCATAAGTATTTTATTATAATTATTAAGCCATAAGTATTTAATAATTAAATTGTATCATAATTAATTAATAACTAGGTCTTATAATAAATAAATAAATAATTAATCTTTATTATAAGTCTTGATATAATAATCTTAGATCACAAGTTTTATACTTATCATAAGTCTTTCATTAATAATAATTGCATTATTAAATCATAAGTTTAATTATAGGAATAATTAAATCAATATATAAATATTAAATGATATAATAAATATATATCATAAGTATTAATTAATATTAATTACTTTTATAAGCTAAGTAAATTAATAATAATGAAAATCATTATTTTTATACTTAAGTTCAATTTTATAACCATAAGTTTCATTAAAATTTCGTCGGGTCATAACTTGAGCCTCAGGTGTCGGTTTTTGACAAATCTTATATATATCCTCATCTAACAAACTATCCCGACACCTTAGAATACTCAAGAACACCCCAAAATGAGTTTATATGGTTGTGATGAACAGCCATGAACCAAACATCACTTTAATCCGATTCAAAACTTGTTAGTCATCCGGACGATTCGTGGCTCGGATTTCGATAACCCGAACATGAAAGTTCATCCAATCATCAATTCTAACCCAATTGTACACCCCAAAATCTCAAATTATGGTCCCAATGTCGGACCAAAACCTTGTTTCACAAGTTAATACATTTCAATCTTACAAAACCCTAAATCAAGCATAGATTTTGATCCGTAACTCGAAACGAGATGAATCCAAAGCCTAAAATTATGTATTCAATGAGAGGAACTCATCTAGTCACTTTTATTTAATCAAAAATATTATCCAAATACACTGATTATATCAATAAAGCTGCTGTCCAAAAATTGATAAACCAAAATCATACGCAATCGAGCATTTCTAAGCATAATAACAACAATACAACAACATACAAGCACTAACACATCAACATACATATAAAATCAGTAAGATAAGATGAAAATGAAAAATCTAGGGTTTATGTTTATACCCTAATCAACAATCAAGTGATATAGACGCGTAGAGCTCGAAGAGTAGAATCCGTTTATGTAAGAAGCCCTAAATCTTCAAGGTAACAATTGATGAAGATGATGATGATGATGATGATGGAGATGGTGTCGACGACCAAGAAAGGAAAAAGGAGAGGATAGGAGAAAAATTAAAATGGATTAGGTTAAAATGAAATGAAGTAGTGAGAATTTGATTTAAGATCACTAGTTGCAAAATTTGACAAACTACCCCCTCCCCATGGGGTTCCGGATGAGCCAAGCTCAAGGGTGGGACCCCTTAGCCCAAATTGATGTCTAGTGTGATAGCTTGTGGCCCGAAAGACCGATTAGCAAAAACGCTGTTATTAAATCTTCGAAAGAAACACGTACACGCAAAAAATAAAATATAGAAATATAAACTCATATGATGTAGAAATATCATAAATAAAATAATTTGGATTCGAAAATCACAAAAGTCTGATTATTGGTTTGAAAACCAAAATGATTTACCGGATAGGAATCCACGATACGTAGAAACGTACAATTCTAAATACGAACACATATATTCATATCACATATAAATAGGGAATATATTATTATTAAAATAATAATATAAGTCATAAAAATGACTTGGCACGAATATCAATTAACATGCGTTAAATATAAATGGAAAAAGATAACGAAAAAAGTAGGGTCGTGACAGTACCTTCCCGTTACGGAAATTTCATCCCGAAATTTAAGCAGTTGCAGGGGTTGACTCGCCATTTGAGAACAAATGCGGGTATTTCTGCCTCATATGATCTTTACGTTCCCAAATGAACTCGGGCCAGCGTTTAGCATTCCATCTAACTCTGACGATAGGAATCTTACTTTGCTTGAGTTTCTTAACCTCTCGATCCATAATCTCGACAGGTTCCTCAACAAAATAGAGTTTTTTATTGATGTGAAGTTCATCAAGATGAATGGTTTCATCGGCCTCAGCCAAACACTTCTTCAAATTAGATACATGAAAAACGTCATGAACAACGCTAAGCTCTTGTGGCAATTTCAAACGATAAGCCACAGTTCCAATTCTTTCTGCAATCTCAAACGGACCAACATAGCGAGGATTCAACTTTCCCCTCTTACCAAAATGTACCACACCTTTCCAAGGTGATACCTTTAACATGACACGATCACCAACTTGAAACTCTAAAGGTTTCCTTCTAACATAAACATAATCTTTTTCTGACTCCTGGCGCTTTTCAATCTTTCTTTAATTTGCACAATCTTTTAGGTAGTCTCATGAATAATTTCTGGGCCTGTGAGTTGAGCATCCCCAACCTTATTCCAACAGATAGGAGACCTAAACTTTCTACAATATAGTGCCTCAAACGGCGTGACTTTAATACTTGCATGATAGATGTTATTAATAAGAAAATTCAGCTAGCTGCAAATATCTAACCTAACCATTACTGAAATCAATAACACATGCACGCAACATGTCTTCGAATGTTTGAATGGTCCTTTCACTTTGACCATCAATCTGTGGGTGATAAGCAGTGCTCATATCCAATTTGGTTCCGAAAGCCTCCTGTAAAGATTGCCAAAACCTCGATGTAAATCGACTGTCTCGGTCTGAAATGATGGATACAGGAACACATTGTCTTGAAACGATTTCTTTCAAATATAAATGAGTAAGCTTCTCCATCGAATCAGTTTCTTTTATCGGTAAGAAATGAGCTAACTTTGTGAGTCGATCAACAATAACCCACATAGTATCGTATCTACCCATAACTCTCGGTAATTTCATAATAAAATCCATTGCAAAACCTTCCCACTTCCACTCGGGAATTTCAGGTTGTACTAAAACTCAGGACGGTTTCTGATGTTCAGCTTTAACTTTAGCACAGGTCAAACACTTAGCCACATAAGTAGCCACATTAGCCTTCAAATTAGGCCACCAATATAACTCCTTGAGATCATGATACATCTTCCCCGAACCAGGGTGAATAGAATATCTAGTCTTATGAGCTTCATCTAAAACAAGTTGTCTTAAGTTACTAAATTTTGGAACCCAAAGACGTCCTGCAAAATACCGATTAGCATCTGTTCGTACCTTCAATTGTTTACTTAAGCCTTTGATCTTTTCGTTCACGAAGTTCTCCTCCTTCAAGGCTTCTTGTTGTGCTTCAAGAATTTGGCTTGCGAGGTTTGTTCGAATAGTCATATTCAAGGCTCGAAACCTACGAGGTTCAACTCTCTCTTTTTGACTTAAAGCATCAGCCACAACATTGGCTTTTCCAAGATGATAAAGCAGTTCACAATCATAATCATTCAACAACTCATCCCATTTTCGCTGTCTCATATTCAACTGCTTTTGATCAAAGATATGTTGAAAACTCTTGTGATCAGTGTACACTGTACATTTGACCCCATATAAGTAATGTCTCCAAATCTTGAGTGCGAACACAATAGCTCACAATTCTAAATCATGGTTCGTATAATTATGTTCATGAATCTTCAATTGACGTGACGCGTAAGCAATGACTTTCTTTCGCTGCATCAGAACACAACCAAAGCCCTGACGTGAAGCGTCACAATAGATAACAAAATCATCATTACCTTCAGGTAGTGATAATATCGGTGCAGAAGTTAACTTTTCTTTTAACGTTCAGAAAGCAGACTCCTGTTCACTTTTTCACTCGTAGTTCTTCTCCTTATGTGTTAAAGCAGAGGCTTAGCTACTTGTGAAAAATCTTGAATAAACCTTCGATAATAGCTTGCCAAACCTAAGAACTGGCGAATCTGAGTAGGAGTCTTCGGAGTTTCCCACTTTTCAATTGCCTCAATCTTAGCAGGATCAACTTGAATTCCCTGTTTACTTACAACGTGCCCAAGGAATTGAACTTCTTTCAACCAGAACGCACACTTAGAAAATTTAGCATACAACTCTTCTTTTCTTAACAAATCAATCACTAACTTCAAATGCTCTTGATCACTCTTGGAATAGATATGAATATCGTTGATGAAAACGATGACGAACTTGTCCAGATAAGGACTACACACACGGTTCATGAGGTCCATGAACAATGCAGGTGTGTTAGTCAATCCGAACGGCATAACCAGAAATTCGTAATGACCATAACGGGTTCGGAAAGCGGTTTTCGGAATATCAGTTTCTTTAACGCGCAATTGGTGATAACCAGAACGGAGATCGATCTTAGAATAAACGGATGAACCTTGGAGCTAATTGAACAGATCATCAATTCTCGTAAGAGGGTAACGATTCTTAACAGTAAGCTTATTCAATTCACGATAATCAATGCATAGTCGAAATGAACTGTCTTTCTTCTTAACAAACAAAAAGGAGCTCCCTAAAGGGACGAACTGGGACGAATGAAACCTTTGCATCTAACAACTCATGAAGTTGGCTCGACAATTCTTAAAGTTCAGAAGGAGCAAGTCTATAAGGAGCACGTGCTACCGGAGCATCATCGGGTACAAGATCAATTTGAAATTCTACCACGTGATGCGGCAGAATTCCAGGTAAGTCCTCGGGAAATACCTCAGGAAAATCTTTAACGACACAAACATCATCAATTTTCTTCTCTTCTTTGTCAGATGTTACTACATCGGCCAAAATAGCATGACAGCCTTTATGAAGATATTTTTGAACTTTCAAATAGCTAATGAGATTTAACTGTCTGCATTTCTTATCCCCAAAAATCATCAGTGGCTCCTCAACCACACGAGTAATATGAATGGCTTTCTCATAATAGACAATTTTAGCACAATTTTCGGATAACCAATCCATACCAATAACAACATCAAAACTTCCTAGCTCAATCGGCACTAAGTCTACCTCAAAGTCTCTATCAGCCAGTTTAATATTACACTTACGGTACACGGTCTTAGCAGTATGCACGTTACCATTAGCTACCTCTATAGCATAAATTCTGTCTAAAGGAGTTAACGGATTTTTGATTTTAGGACTAAATTTATTGAACACAATACTTAAATCAGCCCCGGAATCAAAAAGTACATAAACCGATAAATCATTGACTGAAAACGTACCAGTAAAAAGTTTCGGGTCTTCCTCTGCATCTCTGGCATTAATATTGAACGCTCTACCACGCACATTCTTCGCTATTTTCTTTTTATCGGGACACGTATCACGGAAGTGTCCATGCTTACTACACTCGTAACAAATCTTTTGAGCACCACCATTCTTGGTCTTACCATTACCATTACCATTACCATTTCCACCACCCGCAGCAGGAGGTGCACCATTTGGGATAACTACTTTACAATCCTTAGCTATATATATATATCCTTGCTTTGAACACCTATTACAAGTGACCGAACAAAAACTTTCATAAGGATTATAGCACCTCATGCAAACACATTGATTATGACTATTAGAACTGGAAGTATTCTGTTTCTTCTACTGATTCTGGTTTTGGTTGCGGTTCTTATCCCATTTCCTCTTACCTTCATCAGCTTTCTTAATCACCTCATCACTAGCTTCCTCCGATGAGGTTTTCTTTCCCCTTCTCAACACCTTATCATTCAACTTATGTGCCATATCTATGGCAGCTTCAATAGTTTGGGGCTCACTAGCTTCAACCCCGATTTCAATCTGATCAGTCAAACCATCAATATACGCCTCAATTTTGAGATCTTTAGAGGGATAAGTATTCGGACACAGCAGAGTTAACTCAAAGAATCTTTGAGCATAGGCATCAATGTCAGTACCTTTTATTTTCAAATTCTTTAACTCGGTTTCTAATTTCTTGAGCTCACCCCTAGGACGGTAGCAGGTGATCATTCTTTCCTTAAAGGCATCCTAGGTAAGATTATAAGCAACTTCATTTCCAGAACTATTAACAAGATTGTTCCACCAAGTCAGGGTACTATCCTTCAGAGTGCAACTGGAAAAACTAACTTTATCCTCCTCACGGACCCTGCTAACACAAAAGATAGATTCCAACTTTTTGAACCAGTGAGTGAGACCAATTGGCCCCTCAGTACCACTGAACTCTTGCGGTCTGCTAGCCATGAAAGTTTTATGGGAACACCCATCTTGGTTGTTACCATTTCCATTAGCATTGACCGCCATTGTAGCAGCTATACCTTCAGCAATCAATCGCTGCATATGAGCTTCGGGTGTCTCACGTGGAGGCATGATCTTCAAAACAAAATAACACAACCGTTAGTACTAAGAATAATACTAGTGTTATAAATGAAATAGATCGGACATAGAAAAATTAACCATTATAATAATAGTCAATGAACACTAATGAATAATATCATGGTAGTTATGATAGTTATAGAAATAACCACAACATGCGTACATACATATGACAAAAATCATACACCATACATAGCATCTAACATATATGAACTATATTACATATATAATATAGCATGCCAAAAGCCACAACACCAGAATATAATCATGATAATGATAAATAAACAGATGATATAAATAAGATAACCATCTATAACATAATGAAAAATATATCACGACAAAAATCCTCGGCAAAAATGCCGTACATCACCAAAAATATATGTAAATAGAAAATAGGTCTATGAAATAAATAAATCATCTATGATCATATCATATCACATCTTCTTGGAGCGGGTATGATAAGCTGGTCCAACATGAGGCTCCTCAGGAGTCTCATACTTTTTCAACTTATCCTTCACCACCTCCAACTCAACTTTGATGCCACGCATCTCATCCTCCAATGCCTTAAACTTAGCATCCACCTCGCGATCACACTTACGGTTCTCAAACTCAACACCGTTATTGAAGCAATCGAACCTAGACATGTCACACTTAACCTCATCAATCACGTCCACATGCTGTCATAACCCGTCCTAATCCATAAGGACGAATACAATAACACATGGTTACATTGCGAGGTATTTGACCTCTATATGATACATTTTACAAACATTGCATTCGTTTTTAAAAGACAAACTTTCATTTACATCTAAAGTTGACATGCATGCATACCATTTCATAATATCCAAACTACAAATGACCTAATCTGTCATTTACTTTAATAATAATCTTTACTGAAATCAACGACTCGAATGCAACGTCTTTTGAAATATACCATGAATGACTCCAAGTAATATCTTTAAAATGAGCAAATGCACAGCGGAAGATTTCTTTCAAACCTGAGAATAAACATGCTTTCAAGTGTCAACCAAAAAGGTTGGTGAGTTCATTAGTTTATCATAATCAATCATTTCCATTATTTTAATAGACCACAAGATTTAATTTTTATATTTTTTTTAACTCCAGGAACGCTCATCTGCAAAAATCATCATACAGGAACACTCATCTGTATAAAATTCATTCATATGGTGAACACCTGGTAACTGACATTAACAAATGCATTTAGAATATCTCCAAATATACAGGTACACTCATCTATATATAAAATTGAAGTACTAAAGCATCCATAACCTGGATGGGGTTTGTTAGGCCCATAGATCTATCTTCAGGATTCACGTCAATTAGGGGGTCTGTTCCCTAAATCTTAGGCTACCAAGCTAGAAGGGTGATATTCAATTTCGATAATCCAACCATAGAATGTAGTTTCGATTACTTGTGTCTATTTCGTAAAACATTTATAAAAGCAGCGCATGTATTCTCAGTCCCAAAAAAATATATTGCAAAAGCATTTAAAAAGGGAGCAAATGAAACTCACAATACTGTATTTCGTA